>NC_092794.1:75155116-75455116 GCF_918797505.1 Bemisia tabaci
CATTCCAAGTGTTCTCGGATCATTCTTGAGCATTCTGTACTTTCCATACATGTAATGGATAAGTAGATCCACTATATACAATAAATCCCTTGTATGCACATAATAGCAAGTGGAGAATAAGTGGCTATTGAGGTAAATACACTCACATCATCTCGTTGCTGTTCAGCAATAGTTGCTTTCCTATTTGCTTCTTCAGCTTCCCTTTGCCATGCCTCACAGGCTGTCCTGGCTTGAGCTATCCTTTCCTCCCAAGAAGACAATTTTGAACGGCTATTCGCTAATTCTTCCCGTAATCTTTGCATCTGTAGACAAAGAATTAAGATTTACTCATTGAATTATAAACAAAAACAAAAACAACCCATTGATCAGTTGAATTTATTTTCTCGCTAAGCCCTGACAATTGAGGGGCTTGAAGGACAAGGCACATAAGTGCAGTTTTTGCTAATTGGAGAAATGCGTGTTCGAATTTTCAAAATTACGTGGATCCTCATAGCGGAAAGAAAGTGCAACCTGACTTTTTGATGCTTAAAAATTGGAATTTGAGAACGAATTCTTCACAAAATATGCTTGAAATCATTGATATCTTATTTTCTTTCAAAACCTTCATTTATGCGCCTTGTCCTCCAAGCCCCTCAATTCATTTAACAAGACTTAAACTGTTTTTTTGACAGAAATCAAAGCTGGGAAATAATTTTTATCCGAATGCAGGCAGCAGTAGGGGTCTAAGTGAGAACTTTCTCATTCCCAGGAGAGTTCCCGCAAATTCTCAGCTAAAGCATATTTGCCATATCGGTTAGTAATGCTGCTTCACAAATGCACCATCTTAACCTTACTAATTTTGGCGGTCAGTGAGTTCTGCAGTTGTTGACTCTCACCCATGAATGTGAGTACCAGCCTTTTGTCCTGAGATCACACATGGAAGTTCACGTCAAATCTTAAAAGTTTTCATAAATTCCATGAAAAATAGTCTTAAATTCCAGCTTTTTGGTGTTTCAATGACATTTCGAATTCCTATTTTTCTTGAAATTATCCATTACAGCTTAAAATCACAGGAAGTGTCACTTACTTGGCAGAAAGAAGAAAAAAAGAAAGAAAGAAAAAAAAAATTGGAATGGTGCCTTATTCACCTTACAGCCCAACTCTGGCTCCTAATGACTTTATTCTACAGGGTCTTCAAAAAGTTCAGCTCCCCCCCTGTAACTTTTGAACGGTTGCACCTAGCGAAATGAAATTTTTACAGTGTTCCTAGGTCAATAGGAACTACTTTTGGGCATACTCAAAATTTGGGGGCGGCGCCCCCGGGCTGCTGGGCGGACCCCAACTCAAAATTTTCAAATAGCAACCCCCATTTTTTATGGCATTTTCAGAAAGAGGATAAAAAAAGAAAATTTTTGAGCTATTGTGAAGATCTCTACGATTTTTTTTCGCCGAGATATTCGCGATCAAAGTTTAAAATAGGCCTATTTCCAAAAAATCGTGTGCGCCGACCGAAAAATCCTAGGCAACCAAACTTGTGCTTCAAATGTTCAGAATTACACGCACTTTCAAGAAAAATTGGAAATTTCGACTCTGAAGGTCGCAGGCCGCCCCCTCCGGCTACTCCGCGGGCCGCGCTCCCCCCCCCCCCCCCCAATCAAGTAACTTTGGAACGTTTGCACCTAACCAAATGAAATTTCGACAGTGTTGGTAAGTCCACGGTACCTACTCTTGAGCATGATCAAGCTTTCAGGGAAGCGCCCCCGGGTCACCAGGTAGACCTCAAATCAAAAATTATTTATGGTACCTGAAGTATTTTTTTAAAAAAAATTACCATTACTGAGTGAAGTGGTGAAAAGAAATACTGGATTTAAAAATTTACACAAGATTTATTCTCCTGAATAAGAACATACCGTCAGTGGATAAGAACATACCATCAGTGAATAAAAGAACTTCAGAAAACGTCTTCAAATCAAATGAGATGTTCAAATTGAGCTCCATTCACTTCTTGGCAATAAAACAGCCGGTTCACAAATTCCTCGCGGACTTTTTGCAGCATCTCTGGCGTGATTTTCCTGCACTCCTCTGTGATCCGCTGCTTTAGTTCTTCGATATCTGCTGGGGGAGTTTCGAAAACCTTACTTTTCAGATGGCCCCATAAAAAAAAATCGCAAGGCGTTAAGTCCGGGGATCGTGCGGGCCATTCGATGAAACCACGGCGCCCTATCCATCGTTGCGGAAACTCGTTGTTTAAAAAACTTCGCACTACCAAAGCATAATGAGCGGGCGCCCCATCTTGTTGGAACCACGGTTCAAATTCCGCGTCCAATTCTTCCAAAACTTCTACCATTTTGGGGACAACTGCGTCCTCCAACAACTGAAGATAAAGCTCACCGGTCAGATTACCGTCAATAAAAAATGGGCCGATAATCTTGTCATTTAAAATTCCCGCCCAAACGTTAATTTTCTGAGGAAATTGTGAGTGGGCTTCCCTAAATTCATGTGGATTTGAGTCCGACCAGTACCTGCAGTTATGTCTGTTCAAAACACCGTTCAAAAAAAAAGTAGATTCATCTGAGAAGCAAATTTTTTCCACCATAGCAGGATCTGCTTCAAGTTTTTGTAACATCACTTCGCAAAATTGTAATCGGCGATCGGGGTCATCTTCGTTTATCTCGTGCACAAGTTTGGTCCTGAAAGGATGAAACTTATTTAATTTCAAAATTTTGTGTGCGGTGCCAACAGAAATTTCATGCGATCCGGCAAGTTTCTTAACAGACTGGCGCGGATTTTGCACCACATCCGCGAGCAAATCAATTTGTTTATCATCGGTGCGCACTTTTGGTCGACCAGACCTCGGAGCGTCTTTCACGGTAAAAATGTTTAAAAATTTTGAGACAACACGTTTTAAATAAGTTTTGTCCGCGGGTCTTTCGGGATATGCTTCATTGAACAATTTGGTCGCTCCACTGTAGTTCCTGCCAGCTTGACCGTAAAAAATAACCATTTCCGCCTTTTGTGCGTCCGCCCTTTTAAAACCAAGCATTCCCGCCATTTGAGACGTTAAAAAAACTAACACTAGCAAAAGGAATTTTTTTTACTTAAAGACACAAGACTGGACATGCACCTGTAACACGCTTTTACTAATCTGAGCATTTCTGCCTCACAGAGAAATTGCTACTCCTGTAAAGTTGTCAAGTTTGAGGAGCATGCAAGTTTTCTTTCCAGTTACCAGTTTGCTGTTTTGGTGACAATTCATAGCAAAAATCTGTACCCGACAACAGCGACAACATTGTAAGATATCATACAATCACTTTCACAAGAGATAAGGCGAGGAAGATATCCCATTCGATCGAGTGCGATATGAAAGTAATCGGGTATATCAGATAACTCCTAATTTCCTGTTCTTTTCAGCAGTAGTTTGATAAAAAGGATTTTAATTTCACATTAGAGGATATTTTCAAGCGAAACTTCGGGTACCAAAAATAATTTTTGATTTGAGGTCTACCTGGTGACCCGGGGGCACTGCCCCGAAAGCTTGATCATGCTCAAGAGTAGGTACCGTGGACTTACCAACACTGTCGAAATTTCATTTGGTTAGCGGTGCAAACGTTCCAAAGTTACTTGATGGGGGGGGGGGGGGAGCGCGGCCCGCGGAGTAGCCGGAGGGGGCGGCCTGCGACCTTCAGAGTCGAAATTTCCAATTTTTCTTGAAAGTGCGTGTAATTCTGAACATTTGAAGCACAAGTTTGGTTGCCTAGGATTTTTCGGTCGGCGCACACGATTTTTTGGAAATAGGCCTATTTTAAACTTTGATCGCGAATATCTCGGCGAAAAAAAATCGTAGAGATCTTCACAATAGCTCAAAAATTTTCTTTTTTTATCCTCTTTCTGAAAATCCCATAAAAAATGGGGGTTGCTATTTGAAAATTTTGAGTTGGGGTCCGCCCAGCAGCCCAGGGGCGCCGCCCCCAAATTTTGAGTATGCCCAAAAGTAGTTCCTATTGACCTAGGAACACTGTAAAAATTTCATTTCGCTAGGTGCAAACGTTCAAAAGTTACAGGGGGGGAGCTGAACTTTTTGAAGACCCTGTACATCCCTAGGCTGAAACTACCTAAAGGAAGTACATTTTGCCTCCAAGACTGCAGCGAAATAAGTTCTGGAAGCGATACTCAAACGGCTTGAGAAAGGTGGTTTTGAGGTTGCATTTGAGGAGTGACAAAAGGATTGGAAAAAATGTATTGCACCTCAAGGCAATAAAGTTAAAGTGATTGAGTTTCGTTTTCTTTAAAAATGATTATTCCAAATTTTTGACAGACTTTATTTCACATCCTTCGTGAAAAAGTCTTGAAAAAACGAAACGATTCGAACTCGATTCGATTTCGATTTTGAGATACACCAAATACTATCTTACACTCTTTGACCGTTAAGTAACTTGAAATAATTCTAAGAAAACAGCCCAAGAGAATAATGCAAGTTTATACTGTTGACAATTAAATGAAAAAACCCTAGGACAAATTAAAATTTGTGATTTTTACTCAAGATGTACTTTGAACGTTATTTAAGACTGCTATGTGATGAAAGTTTGTGGAATGACACGCCAGGTAATGCTCAAAAACTTTTTGCAAACATGTGTTCAAGCTCAAAGATTATTATCAATACATTGATATGAATGCAAGAATGGAGACTAGCAGCTGAAATTCCATGGTAAACATTTTCAAAAGACACACTTCCAGACAAAATTTTACTGTGCATTTTATTCATTATATCCTGTACCTGTACTACATACGTATCAAAATAAATTTACAAATCCAGGAAAAATAGGAATCAATACTTACTTCCGAATGCGTAGAGGTGCCTATTGAGGAGGAGATGGAGGAAAAGTTATTCAAAAGAGGAGAGTGTGATAGCATGTTTCTATTACTGCTTGGTGACATATTTGTAAAATCATAAAATCCTGTTGAAGGCTTTCCAACGTTATTACTAAGACTGCTATGGAAATTATGTGTTGTGGTTGCTACATGGTTCATAAAAGCAGATCCCTGTGAACAGCGGACAAAATTCATGTGTTAAAAATGTCTGCCACTTCTAAAATTACTAGAAGATCATACAAGGATCATATAAGGACCTGGTTAGGTTGCACATGAGAATTATTGAAATAAGGGAAAATCTAATTGAACCAAAGAATAAATTGTTCTTCACTTAAATGAAAACCCTCACATTTTAAAAACGGAACAGACAATTTTATTCTTTTGAGTTGTTTATTTTGGTTTTGATGATGTGCGTTCATGCAAAAAGGAAAAAAAGCCTGGAAATGGAAATCAAGTATGAAATGCGCATCACTAAGAAGTACATAGGGTACATGAGAATCAGGAAAGAATGATAAACTGTAAAACCTGTAAATTCAAATAGAAATGAATCATATTGACTTGAAAACTAAGAGACCTCAATTCCTAATGACTACACTAGTCACAATTTGAGCAACTAAACATGCTAACTGTCCAGGGTCTGACCTTCAGGATTCCTGCGGTGCCATGTTGGGCACATGTACCTGTCTAGCCTTGTCCATACAAGCACGGTTTGTAGAACTTTGGGTGAACTTGTCTCAGGAACTTCTTGTAACTTGGCTGTAACTTGTTCCGCAAAACCCTGGTTCATAGAACTAATTCGCTCAAGCTGCGCTTGTATGGATAGGGCTTCATTTATGATGAGCTACTTTTGTGTTCCAACAGCACTTCAGGCCCAAAATTTCTGAGCATCCAAGCAGAAAGTAGTCGACTGTTGGCGCTGTTAAAAAGCATTTTTGCTCAGCATTGATCACTGGGTCCATTGCACCAGCATGGAGCCAGCAGGAACTTATGAGCACATAATAGTAAGATTGTAGCACTCAGCACGGCCGGAAGCTTCAAACGACCGTCATCGGTAGTCAACATAATAAACTGGTTTACTTACTGAATCAAGGGGATCAGTGTGATTAAAACGCGAAGCTGAGAGAAAACCGGATTGCAGATGTTGAAGAGGTGAGGAGGTGTTTGGCGAAAAATTTGTAAGACAATTAGTGCGATCACCAAGAGGAGAATCAGGAATATTAACAGGTGCAGAGCTACCAAGTAAACCTGAAAATGAAGAAAGTCTTTTATCATTCAAAAATTTATAGTATCCTTCATGTCTGACTGAAAGTCATGCTTCAACACATTGAGACTGGTTCTGCTGAATGGTACCTCATTTAATCATAATCCAATATTGAGCTACATTGACAGTGAAGGCCTGATTTACGGATTTTGCGGTTTACCTAATTTTTTTCCAGATCCCTACCATTTTCTCATAGAGACAATTCTAAATTCCTCTAGATTTACGAAGTTCCGATTTGCCAGTTTTTTCGCACTGCGATGGTGGGCTTTTCCCTTGGATTACTGGGTCTCTTAAGAACTGACCAAGTTCTGTGACCAAACCTCATCCGTCTACCATCATGAGATCGGAACCTATGTCATGCATTACCTCCTCTAAGAGGTTGCAATCTTTTCAGCTAGGCACAATTAAATGATTCAAAGAAGCACTGCACATAGACATCATTAATATGAAGAGGCGTGAAAGAACGAGGACAAAGAAAAATGGTTGCCCTTAATTACGATTTAAGTGAAATGCATCGCCATGATAAGTTGCAAACCAGCATAAGAATGCTAACAAAGATGGTACAATATATCTGCTATCTTGTGACCATGTGAGCATTAGCTCCTGTGCCCAAAGACATGGTAGGGATTCCAGATAAGATCGACTGTAAATGTGACCAATTCAAGAATCAGGCATTACATTTCACTCCACCACCTCTTCCTTATCCTTTCTTGCTGTGATACAGTGCCATTGCTAGAAGTTCATCAATGGACGTTAGGATCAAGAATTTCCATCTTCAAATGGATACAGAGATGCAAACCAGCAAAAAAATCTGGAAAATATAAGAATCAACTACCTTAGCTGAGGCGGTTCCAGAGCTTATTTTGAAGTTCGACCTACCTTTTTTTTTATCAAACTCTCTTCCTTTGAACATCTTGGGTCTTTGATCAGGAGTAAAGTAGAGGGTTATATATTCCCAGTCAACCATGAAACTCAATCTTTCAATAATAGCTGAGGCCACAGCTTACAGAGCAGGAGGAAAGGGATACTAAATGATGAATATCCCTGGAGGAAAAGTCAGTTTCTTAAGTGGAACAGGTTTTTTCTTCTTTTTTCTAACCCTAACTTGGATAGTATCCACCGTTTGAAAGAATACTGAATAGTTTCAACAGAATGATTATACCTCTTACCTGAACTAGCGAGACCAGCTGAAATTGAATTATTGACACTCGTTGAATCAGTTTCGAAATCTCTATCTAAAGTAGCGACTAAATTTAATGGTTCATCTAGATTTAAATCATCTAAAGCATTCCCTGAAATAAGAAAAAACATACTAAGTGAAATCAGAAAAAATTCAAATCTTCATGGTGCACTAAAATTAAAAAGACAAGCACGCAGACAATTGTTTGGGTGCCACACCCTCGGATTCTCACTTGCAAAATTTCTGATTAGAGCTTCAAAGATCATTTTCTGCATGTTTTTATGGCAAAAAATCATAATGAGCTTGTTATCCTGTTTCTAATTCTTGCATTTTCAGAAAGTACATTGTCTCCTAATCAAGCAGTAATTTTTTCAGATTTGAATCTGAGATGTATCCATAGTTAGGCATAGTAGGCAACTATCCAAAGTTATGGCCAGTGGTGCGTAACTTTTGAATAACCCTGTATGAGGAAAACGAACGGGGACGAGATAAGGACGATTCGACGTAGGTTGGTGAGGGCGTGGGCGAGGGTGTGTGTGTGTGTGTGTGTGTGTGTGTGTGCGTGCAGCACGGGCCGACATATACTGAGCGGATGCAAAATTCGAACGAAATGGTCAAAACTGTCCAAATGCAGCGAGTATCATTATCATTGTCGCGGCATGCGCAGCGCTGGCGAGTGCCGAGCCATACTACCAAGGTCCATTGGATCATTTTTGTTATTGGTAATGGGCATTTGGGCTAGGAGCTAAAGGAGCATTGAGATCGGGAGGTAGGGTAGCGCAGCGGACCTCTGATACTTTACAAATAAATGGTTAGTAAAAAATGGAGTGAATGCGATAAGCGCATATATTTTGAATAAAAATTGATCTGATAAAGTAACTTAAGTAAATAGACGAGAATCGAGACCTGGTATTTTCATGGTTTGTGTGGTTAAATTGATTTGTTTTGTTGTGGGAGGGGGAGGGGGGAAGATTAAGCACATGGAATGATTTTCGGTAATTCTATGTATACAGAGCACATGGTAATAATATAATTTGCAGACAGAACTACTACGGTACTTAAGGCTGATGCTGTTATTTCAATCGAATTCGGAACGAAGAAAAAAATTAGAGGAAGAGGAAATCTTGACAACAATATGAAAATTCTGCAATTATTTGCTAAACATGGTAAATCTTACTTCAACATTACATAATAACATTTCGATTGAAACGGCTTTCGAAACAAACGTTTCGATCGGGCATTTCGATCGAGCACTTCGATCGAGCATTTCGATCGAACATTTCGATCGAGCAGTTTGATCGAGCAGTTTGATTGAGCAGTTTGATCGAGCAGTTTTGATCGAGCAGTTTCGATCGAAACAGGTCTTCGAACGATCATCAAAATAATCGATCGATCGATCGATCGGTTCGGGGACAGGCCTATATGGAGGTCCCGCTGACGGCGCCCGGTCGAATGTGTGGCAAGAAGCCAGGGGGCAGGTCCGGCTCCATATTGGATTGCCGCTAAAGCACAGGCAAACGCGGTATTTTAAAATTTCGAACTTTAAAAGTCGTTTTCGGAGGGAAAAACGGCTTGGAAAAATCTGAACAAATTACTGCTTGATCAGGGGACAATGTAGTTGCTGAAAATGCAGGAATTAGAAACAGTTTAACAAGCTCATTGGAAATTTACTAAAAACGTTTTCTTGGAAGCTGTCATTATGAAAAATGTTGTCAAGTTGGATTTTTTTCTTTCTTTCTTTGATAAACTTAGACCTCAGTCTCTCTTGATTTACAGTGAAATGAGTTATTACAAAGAATTTCAGATTTCCAAAAAATTGCTTATCATTTTAACTACTGGACTGAAAATTGCGCTGCCCAAGCTTGCTGAGGTTTAGAGTTTTCAGATGATGGAAACCATGTCATTTCGTTGATAATGCAACAAGGTTTGCACAATTATAATAAATGCTGAAGACTTTTCGTCCACTAAAAAAAATACATTTATATCACTTGTTTTTATCGATATAATTTTTCATTCAATTATGATGGTTGCAGGTTTTTTTAAAATCATTAAGTTGGTTATTGTTGGTTGTTACCTAACATAATTTTTGCTGCAGCAATGGAGTGAAAACACTGGCCTTTAAGTTGACGACTTACCTACGACTGATTCTATTGTGTCACAAGGCTGATATGGTGAGCTAAAGTGATTGGTAAGAGGCGATATGGCCGAAGAGAAGGTATTGTTCATGCTATGTTGGTTGTTGTTCATACTCAGCGCTAGATAGAAGCCTTGCTTCCTTTGGGTTTTCTCGATAGGATCTAGAAGTGGGTCATTGTCGATAGCAATAATTTGTTTACGAACTAATTCCTAAAACAGACAAAGTTGAAAGTAAAGTATTACTTTAAAAATTCATTGAATACATGTAAAAGGGTACTATCTTAAGAGGTTCTTGCTTTTCTCTTTTGATAGATACTATGGCTAGACTACGAGGGCTATCCCAAAAGAAACCGGACTTTTGTTATAGAAGGCGAACCGAGCGTTGTAATGAAGTTTTCTTAGGCTTGTTTGAAAGCTGATAAGCTATGGGAGATGCTTGTTTTTACAGAATGCATAAATTCGTCTTGGTAAGGAAACTACACGCTTTGGAATAAAGGAAAGGCTAACAGGAATTTCGATTTTTGTCTTTATTTCAAGAAAAATTTAGATACAACTTAAAAAAAACCCAGGTTTTGAGTTAAAAACTTCGTTGCTCTCTTATTCAAATGCTTAAAAATAAGGAAATTAAAATTTTAACATATAACCTGGATTTTTTTAAGTTGTATCTAAATTTTTCTTGAAATAAAGACAAAAATCGCAACTCGAGTTTGACTTCTCCAGTAGCTTATTAGCTTTCAAACAAGCCCAAGAAAACTTCATTATGATGCTCGGTTCGCCTTCTATGACAAAAGTCCGGTTTCTTTAGGGACAGCCCTCGTACATTTGGTAAAGATATGGATTAAGAGCTGACTGAATTCAGATAAAATTGGAATTCATTGCAAATTCAAAAGAGGATCGTATTTGTATTGGATACCATGATCAAATTGCAGCACCCTTATATGTACAGACGTTAAAAACAATTGATGATGTTTATGGCTAAGCTATTCTTCTTACACCTTTGCAGAATAAGTGTATATTGATATGGAGCAGCCACCTGTGTACAAGCAGAAGTGTTATTCAGGGCTAGAGACAGCCTAACCCTTCAATGGCTGTTACTTAAATGTTTTTTGGCAGTAACAGGTGAACATTTATGAACATGTTAAGGTTAAGTAGGGCATCAAATTTCCTCTGCGGGAAACTGAGCTGCAAAAATTGATTTTAAGGACAAAAATGGCTTTTATACCAGACCTGAACCAAAGACAACATATTGAGCATTGTCCACGGTTGGTAGATTATAAGTATGCATGCAGTTCAGGATCATGTTAAAAATAGGGAAGTTTTTTATATGTATGTATTTTCAACAAACTGTGTTTTCTTCCATTTTTGCGGGGTTATACTTCCCTCATTTTATAGTTTTCCGCATGAAACTTTCCTCTTTGAAAAGTAGTGGAACAGACAATTGGATTTCATTTTGCGATGAAGAACCACTCTTCCTGGCTCATTCATAAAAGCGCTTATCTGCACAGGAAGACTTACGGCACATACATTGTTTCTAGAATGAGCTAAAAATAGTTGTTCTGTCATTACAGAATGTAGTTCAATTCTTCTGATAAGAAAAACCGGATTTCAAAGTATTATGTTGGATGATGGGGACAGTAAAGGGTGAGAGATTCTATCTTTTCAGATGTGATCAACTTCCTTGAATTTAAAGATTTTTCTTTGAAATTTTCACAAGAGGTACATATCAATCAGAACTGGGCTAATGCTGAATCTGAGTGAAATTGGCTCGACCCTCCAGAGATGGTGAGCACTAAAAGTTTCAAGCAATGAACAGAGGGTGGGGTGACTAGCCTTAGCAGTGCTACATTACGCTGTGGCTTGCCCAGACGGAAAGTTCTTGAACAAACTGTTTATTTGTATTGCTTTAATTTAAAAATTGTTCAGTAGTAGCTGAACACGGGAACTACTACTGAGATGATACTTTCCCTTCAAAATACACTAATTTCACAGTGTTTGTGCGAGTCACTCAAAAGCAACAAAAACTAAACATGCATATCGAAATTTCACACAAAAAGCACATCAGGAGAGGGAGGCATCACTCTCCCGCCTCTCATACACATTGCAGAGTGAATTTTTCCTTTATTTCGACGGATTCAGATTCAGCATACTATCCTGGTGAAATATATATATACAATTGTAGGTATGTATTGTAGTTAGCTATTGTATCACCAAACGCACTGAAGGTATTCATGAGTTTTGTGTCCACCATACTTACTTACAATTGTATATATTTTTCACCAGGATTGCAAGCTGAATCTGAATCCGTCGAAAAAAAAGAAAAACTCACGAATGATAAAAAATTTGGTTGGCAATTTTTCGTCTACCAGAAGACCATGACAAGGGTCCAGCTGCAAGGTAAAGGCTCGGCGTGGACACAATGGTAACAATACTTCGAGTTATGAGCTCGGCGACCTAGCTGCTCCACACCGAGATCCATGGTTGCGATTCTCGGTTTGCCCAAAAATGCCCGAATTTTTACTCTGTTTACTTGGTTTGCACACACTACAGTGTATGGGCTGACATTCAACAAAAAAATTACCGTAAATGGAATTGACTCTACTTTTAGAATTACTGTTGAAATTAACTCTCCAGTAGATATGCTCCTGATCACTACAGTTTAGGAGTTTTTCGAGTCTTTCAAAATCTAGAATTTTTCAGTTGAAAGTCCGGTTGAGTTGGCTGGAATTTCTTTTTTGAAAATATTTCTTTTCTTCTTTCTTTTGTTTATCTCTTATTTTTATCTTTTTCTGTTTTAATATTGATTTCCCTTCAGAAATTAGAGGGACACCCTACATTTTTACATGGACCCCTTGACACGAGAAATGTTGATCACTTAAGGAAACTATGGATATGCACTTACAGCTTGGATAGCCTCATGCTGTGGCTGCTGGGAATTGAAGACCGGTGAGCTGAGGTGATTGTTCTCAATCATTCTGCTTTGAGAGAGCTGTGCACCTGGTGCTTTGCTGTGAGAACTATTTGATCCCATGCTGCTTGTTGACGCGCACTCAGACCCATCTCCACTTCCGTTTTGAGATGAATCACAACTTTGCTCCTCCTTCTTTGGAGAATTGGAATCTGAATTTTTATTACTAGGATCCAGTGGTGAAAGAGCATTTGAAAGTATATCCGACAATGTTGCTCCACCTTCTAAAGGAGCTGCTAGTTCCCGCGCTATCGTCATTTCCTCTGAAACAATATTTAATTTGATTTAATGGCATGAAATATTTATACATACAAAAAAAATCTAATTATGCACGAATCTAGAAGAGACTTTGTTCAATATTCATAAGTAGTGTAGGCTGCTAAAATAAGGCACCTAATTAAGGCTCCTACAGCAGTTCACCCTTTGCACTTCTTCAAAATTTGAAAAATTTACATGTGCAATTGATACCTTCCTGTGGATAATTGACAGGAAAAATTAAAAATATTGTAATATAAATGCTATCTTTACGCAGAGAGCTACAATAGAGCACCTCTTTCCTCTATCGCTATCTCGAGGTTCTGCGGAAAGCAAGAAATTGGCAAATATTGTAGTTCCACCATACTATGCCTACAATTAGGCAAGAAGTACACTGAAGTCTCGATAAGTAAGATTATCGAATAGTCGAAAATTCAGAAAAGTTGGATTCTTTCTCTAGTCCTGATAATTTCCCCATAAAAACATGTTTTAAATTCTGAGTTGGAAAGCAGGATTTCTTTTGAGTGGGAAATTCCTTCATTTCTGACATATTTTTCGATCAAGATACAAAGTTCTTTCACATCAAGTCGAACAAAAAAGCAGAGTTGCTAACAGCATTCCATGATATAATGCAGATGTTGGAATACAAGCTGTACAGGTCAGGTAGTCAGAAACAGTAGTAAATAGTAGTTTATGCATTTTCCAATTTCTTTTTACTCGAATGAGTCATTTGGCACACGCTCACCGGAATCTCTGCTTGGCAACTGGGGCTACTACTGCGAGTGAAGCATTTTCCTAGGTAAAAAGAGAGGGTCAAATGCAATCTCTGACTGAATAAAACACACTTTTTAAGGAGGTTGCAGGAGATTAAAGTGTTAACAATCAATACTTACTAGAAGGACTCACTTGCACAAACATGACTAACTGACTGTTCTCTTCTTCCTTGTACCTTGTAATATGCTCGCAGTCAGGTCTAGACATTTCGTCTGTCATTTCTAACTACACCCTCTGACAGCGAACTGTCAAACTTCTGACCCTCAAGAATATATTATTAATAGCCCTATGGAAGCAATGAGAGCGGACATCATAACAACAAATGTTAACAAGTAGCAAAAGCTACCTGCTGAGGGGGCGCAGCCCCCCCCCCCTTTCAAATTATATATGTGAGACTTTCAGTATCATAGAAGTCGTGCGGCGACATGCCGGATGAAATGCCACAATTAAAATTATTGCATCAGATGATAAGCTGATAAAAGCCTTACCTAGTAATTTTGGAACATTTCTGACACAGTATGGTTGCTTTAATTATCACTTTAATTTGCGAGATACAAATTGTTTTCACTGGAGTCATACATAGTTAAATTTGATTTTGACTGACTTAATTTCTGATGGATTCAAACTCATAATATACATTTAGGTTCCAGGGAAAGAAAAAATTAATGGAAATACAGATGAGCAACACTTCACATGAATATAGATTGATTAAAAATGAATAATCCGAAGAAGTGATGGAATAAATGATAATGAGCTTGTTCAGCAATTCGTAATTCTTGCATTTTTGGAAACAAGAGAGTGCACTGAGTTCACAGGAATTTTCCCCGATTTTTTTGAGCAATATTAACCCACGAAATACGAGTCCAAAAGTCCGTATTTTGGGCTCCCATTTAAACGCGCGCCGCTTGGCCCACACACGGCAGAGGCATGCAGAGGTACCTCGCCGGCACGCCGGGTCAGAAGTGTGGCCACCGCCGGACGGAGAAAATGGGCGCCATTTTGAGATGGGCCAAGCGGCGCGCGTTTAAATGGGAGCCCAAAATACGGACTTTTGGACTCGTATTTCGTGGGTTAATATTGCTCAAAAAAATCGGGGAAAATTCCTGTGAACTCTGTGCACTCTCTAGTTTCCAAAAATGCAAGAATTACGAATTGCTGAACAAGCTCATTGTTTACTACAGTAAATACTATACCTAGGATTCCTAGGAATTTTAAATAAAATCCCACCCATCACTAAAATAACCCATATGTATATACTCGTGGTGCCTGCTCTCGGCTCGATTTCGCCGAATGGAATTCTTTATCATCGCGATTGTCCTTGTTGCGTGCGGGAGGAAATGAAGGCGCGCTCGCAGTAGCAAGAAGCAGACGCGCCAGGTTGCTTGCGACGCGTGAATGTAGCTTAACCTCCACAGATTAACAAACCGTCGCGCAGCCACGCGAAAAGTCCTATACCTACATAGAGCAACAAAAGGGAGGTATTTGCATCTTGAGGTTTGTTTACCCTGTGACGTATGTCTGTACAACCTGGCCAGCGAAATCCGAAATTCGAACTATGAAAAATTGACCATAATTTCCGACTTTCCGAGGTGTAAAACACACAACTCAGCAGAAGAAAGAAAGAAAAATTGATTCGATATTTCTAGAGATAAATGTATCGATACGGACGACATATCAACGTTGAAATATCGATACAATATTTTGGTCTAAAATATCGATAGTCTGGTGGCGCGGAGCGTCTTTGGGGGAGGGGGGTGGGCCGCGTAGCGGCCAGTCGCCGAACGATAGAATATCGCACCCGAACTGGGCCTTACTCGAAACGTTTATCAATGTTCCCACAAAAATGACGCGGCGCAACGGTCGCGGCCACACCGGAGCCGAAGCTCCGGAGAGTGACTCTAAGAGGAGAAAGGGGGGAGGGAGGGCCCCCTTCGGCCCTGGGCAGACCGACCCTGGCGAGAGTAATAAAAACGAAAAACTCAAGTGCACACGTGCAGAGCTCGAAGCATTGGAGCCAAATTGGTCTGTTTGTTATTTAGGGATAGTGTCCTAGCATAAGTTTATTTAAAAAACAATTAAATAAGAGGAAGGATTTCAACCCTGAAAAATGTCCTCTTCTCTCAGGGACCACTGACAGCATGTGACCCTGGGATCTTTGTCAGTTTTGGTGAGCACAGTTTCAGAGATGGACCATTTTTTTTAGAGAGCGAACAAATAAAAATTTTGAGCACTAAGTTGGTCACAACTATATCCGGAAGTCGTTACAGTGACATTTTTGTGCAATATGCTTCTGTGGAAAGTGCAATACTTAATGAATACTTTTGACAAATCGTGTTTTTTCCGGTTTGTGCTTCAAACGTGATTTATTTGTGGAGTGTCATACGTTCCTTTTTGAATTGAAAAACTCGTCAGATGCATTAGGTAATTAAGTACAGCATCTCTCATTTCTTAACGCAGGGGGCGGAAAATTTTGCATTTTTTTAAAATGTAGGTTTAAAAAAAATCGGATTCAGAAAAAAAATTACAAACGAGAAAGCGTCTTTCGGTGACACAAGAGACAGCACCTTTAATTAGTCGAGTTAAGAGAGAAACTAAACACGCAATTTGGCATGGAGCGGTGCAGCAATGATGATGAGGACTTGAGATGAAAAGGAGAAGCCCTCAGCGCGGCGCACGGTGAATCGAGTCAATGAGAGAGGTCGGAAAAAATTTGGGAACTTAAAACGCTCATAACTTCGTTTATACAAGAATCTTATGTTCTGCAAGCTGTTCCACTGGTTTTCTCGTGATATTTTCTTCCAGTATCACCCCTTGAACTTTAAAATGTGACGAAATAAACATCAACATTTGCAGTTTTTGTCACAAATTTCATGTCCGACCTCTCTAATTGACTCAATCCACTGTGCGGCGGTCGGCGTGAAACGCATAGCGCCTACAAGACTGTAGGAATACTTCACGCATTGCGCCAAACACAGTGCGGTGGCGGAAGTTAAAATTATTAAACCACATTTATGTTTCTTCTTGCATAATTTTTACCTTCATTTCTTACAAATGGAAGGCCTTGTTCACACATAGATAGGTTTACGGAACTTAACTTTCGCGCAAAGTTCCGTGCGAACTTTTGCTAGTAAAGAGGGGCATAGTGTCCTTTCTTTTAATTTTTCTTGTTTTGCCGCGTGAAAATGCGGGTGTGATCCCTGCGAAACGTCCTGGGTTTCTTATTATATTTTATGTGTTTCTTTTTATTATTTGCGGCCTTAGTCCCGTTTTTAGTTGTTTCTCTGTTAATGTTTCGGGCCGATTAAGTTGTTTATTATTGATGTTTCGAAACGAATGAGAAGGGGGCGGCAAAATACAGGTAGCCCATAGGCAGCAAGTAGGTAAATCCGGCCCATGGGCTGCAAGTAGGCAAATCCGGCCCTGTTTTTTAAATGAATTTTGAGTCAAATTTACGTGAGAAATTTATTTACCAAGATTATTTTTCTTAATTAAAATTAACTTTCTTTTTCATACAGTTTTTACGTAAATACATTTGTTCGTAATTTCCAATACTTTTTACGAAATTTTTATGTTAATTTAATTGTTATGTAAATTTGACTTCCTTTTCCGACTTTTTTCTTTTTTCGCGTCTTTCTGTGACTTTTAACAATTTTAGACTTTCTTTCCTTACTCTAGTAAGGATCTAGTAGTCAGAATCTATCCTGAACGACAACTTACATTCATGGAAAATAAAGCTTTAAATGTTCCTGACCATTTTTTACCATCCAAACTCACTAGAACACATTGTATATATGAAAAATTTGAAGAGCATCGCTGTCAAAAGCTAAGTTCTCCTTCGATTTAGCTCTTTTTGTATGGTCTATGGGTAAGGACAAAACTAACTGTATTTGCTAAACACTTACTGTTTTTTATTCATAAAATTTGAAAGTCTCAATGAAAGCAAAGCTATGTCCAATCACAGCTAGGTATTTTTATTTTGAGACTGCACATCCCCAACTTCTCCCACTTTTTCAGCCGAATTATTTTTTTTTTGGGCTAGATTTTGGTTGGTGCAGTAATGATGATGGTTATTTTTAGAAGACTATGATGGTAAAACCTAAATTTTCCAATGATATTTTATCAGCATAGTCAACTCAACTACGACTTCAATCATAAATAACTCCATTTGGCGAAATTGAGCTGAAAGGCACAAGTAAGGGTTCTTGAAAGTAGACGTCATAGCTCAACATTATAGGGTTGGTTCAAATAACTTTTAATGTGTTTTAGACTTTTTTTCTTACCGTAGACCCTGAAAAACCACTTAAATTCAAGGAAAATAAAGCGTTAAATGTTCATACCCATTTTTAAATGTCAGAACTCACTAGACCACATTATATTCATGATAAATTTAAAGAACATCAAAGTGAAAAGTTGAGTTTTCCTTAGATTTAGCACTTTCTGTATGGTCTTTAAGGTAACGACAAAAAGTGCTAAATCGAAGGAGAACTCAACTTTTCACAGCGATATTCATTAAATTAATCATGAATATAATGTGGTCTAGTGAGTTCTGAAACTTAAAAATTGGTTATGAACATTGAAAACTTTTAGTTCCATGAATTGAAGTTGTCGCTTAGGGTCTATTAGCGCTAAGGAAAAAAATTCTAAAAGTTGTTTGAACCAACCCTATAATATTCTCCCAGAGGATTCACTTTCAGACAGTAATAATTAATCAACATAAATATCAACCATTACTGAATCATCAAAGATACCATTGGGCGAATTGAGCCAAAAAGCACCAGTTTGGAGTCTTGAAATTTTGGCCTTATTTACGCTATTAAACCGTGACTCCAAGATAAAGAATGCCATAAGGCGACATTGAGCCGAAAGGCACCAGTGTGGGTTCTTTACATTTTGGTCACAGTTCATTGCTAAACGCTACCAAACTATGCATAAATGATCAGAAATTCCATTTGGCGACACATGTTAACACTCTTTGAACATCTGAGGTATGAGTTCTGGAAATTTTGGCTATACTTGGTTGCTAAATGCTACTTAAAAGTAAATGTTCAACAGTGACTTGATGATAAAGAATGCCATACGGCGACATTGAGCCGAAAGGCACCAGTGTGGGTTCTTTACATTTTGGTCACAGTTGATTGCTAAACGCTACCAAACCATGCCTAAATGATCAGAAATTCCATTTGGCATAATGGAGATGTTGCATAATGAGGAATTTGCGATTTGACTGGTGATTCTTCTGTAAAAGTTCTTGAGAAACACGATGGTGCCACTGGTTTTCTCTGAATTCAACTCCCAAGCTCAAAAAAAGCACTCAAGTTGAGGCCAAAATGGAGGGGATATCCCACCCTGCCCTGAGAGTCAACGTCTACATGAAGACAAACTCTCCATGCAAAGATAGGGAGCAAATACATTAGCAGGGTTGCCGTGTTTTCAGTTTTGGAGTCCCCAAATAATGTGGCAGCCTTGTCAATGTATTAGCTCCCTATCTTTGCATGGAGAGTTGGTCTTGATGCAGACGTGGACTCTCAGGGTGGGGTGGGATATCCCCTCCATTTTGGCCTCAACTTGAGAGCTTTTTTTGAGCTTAGGAGTTGAATTCAGAGAAAACCAGTGGCACCATCGCACTGTGGGCCAGATCGTGTCCGTAGCGGCGCGAAATGCAATTTTTCGACATTTTTTTTTCCACATCAGAGCTATCTTAATCGATGCTCAGATACCTACTGATCACGAAATTACATGGGAATATCTAAAATATTCATTATATCTGCGGTTTCCACGTAGATAGATATGCAGCATGTGACATGTGATGAACCCAGATTTCTGCAACCTGAGGCGCGCGTTGTATACTAGCTCATTTCACAGAGCACTCGTGAACCTCAAACCATTATATGTATCTGACTGGTAAACCCATTGCATGAAGAGTATTTTCGCTTTTGCAGATCCGAAAAATATTGATTTTTAGCTGCAGGGCATGAGATCATGAGATCAAAGTTGCCCGAAAAATAAGCCTTAAAAAATGAATTTTTCAGAATATTGTAGACAGGAAAAGTGTCATTGCGGTTCGTTGCGCAGTTCTCCTTGGTATTTTTAGAAAGCATATATCCTAGAGATACCATATACCAAAGCACAAACAGTACAAACCGGTACAACCATATTTGTCGGATGCTTATTTGACGTGACCTCCAATTTCCGCGAAAATCAGATGTAGAGGTTTTAAGGAACTACATTACACAGTAAAGCGGCCAATGAAATAGTTTAACACAAATTCATGTTTTAAGGGTTTTTAAGGTTTCTAATAGCATTTCTCGCTCTTTCGATACTTTAGGGTGGAAGGAGGGGGAGGGGGAGGCCGACCAAAATCAGACAGTCAAAAATTTGTTATGGTTAACAATTTTCTTGAGCTCAGTAAATAATGATAATTTTTTTACATCCGTTCATGCATTCAGCCCAAATAGGACTGGTTTTAAACCAATTTGGCAATGAATAAGAAAATTCTACCATAAGTTTACAGCGAGTTGACCGTCGCTGACACCAATATAACTGATGAAATTTCAACTTCACTGTTGAACTGTACTTCATGCAATCTTGCGTGCTTGAGGATGATATCTTCGAGGGAGAGGAGGATTCTATATCGAATTCTCTTAATTCGATCAAACATTAGTATTGGTATGAAAATAACGCAATAACAAGAACCGACTCGTACACAGCTCAGGATACAGTAACTTACCGAAAATAACACATTATTTACACAATGACAATAGCTTTTAATAGGGGTGTAACACTAAAATAGGCATAGCTGTATTTAAAGAAGTCAATATTTAGTTATCTGAGTGACTTCAATCATACGATATTACATTACTTTCAGTCCAACAATGAAATTGAAATTTCATCAGTTATATTGGTGTCAGCGATGGTCAACTCACTATAAACTTAGGTGCGAAGTGATGGTAGAATTTTCATATTCATTGCCAAATTGGTTTAAAACCAGTCCTATTTGGGCTGAATGCGTGAACGGATGTAAAAAAAATTATCATTATTTACTGAGCTCAAGAAAATTGTTAACCATAACAAATTTTTGACTGTCTGATTTTGGTCGGCCTCCCCCTCCCCCTCCTTCCACCCTAAAGTATCGAAAGAGCGAGAAATGCTATTAGAAACCTTAAAAACCCTTAAAACATGAATTTGTGTTAAACTATTTCATTGGCCGCTTTACTGTGTAATGTAGTTCCTTAAAACCTCTACATCTGATTTTCGCGGAAATTGGAGGTCACGTCAAATAAGCATCCGACAAATATGGT
This sequence comes from Bemisia tabaci, assembly GCF_918797505.1. Classification (NCBI taxonomy): domain Eukaryota; kingdom Metazoa; phylum Arthropoda; class Insecta; order Hemiptera; family Aleyrodidae; genus Bemisia; species Bemisia tabaci. The sequence continues at coordinate 75,175,834 of NC_092794.1, forward strand.
TGTACCGGTTTGTACCGTTTGTGCTTTGGTATATGGTATCTCTAGGATATATGCTTTCTAAAAATACCAAGGAGAACTGCACAACGAACCGCAATGACACTTTTCCTGTCTACAATATTCTGAAAAATTCATTTTTTAAGGCTTATTTTTCGGGCAACTTTGATCTCATGATCTCATGCCCTGCAGCTAAAAATCAATATTTTTCGGATCTACAAAAGCGAAAATATTCTCCTTCCAATAGAATTACAAGGTTAGATGATAAGATTGCATTTTTCGGTTCGATGATTGTGTTTTTAACCCATTTTATAAGAGCACAAGATCCTCTTTTTTATCGAGCAATTTCTTCAGCTTTCGACGTCCAAAACCTACATTTAGACATTTTTGCCGGTTTTTTGACACAAAATTTGGAAAGAACAGATCAAATTACCCTAGAAATCATCATGTTTGGAACGATATGCCTGATCTAGCTGGAGTTATCAATTAAGCGCCGCTACGGACACGATCTGGCCCACCGTGCATCGTGTTTCTCGCGAACTTTTACACAAGAATCAACAGTCAAATCGCAAATTCCTCACACATGCAACATCTCCATTGGGCCAAAATGCATTGATATCAATACTTCATATGTTACTTGGTTCCTCGAAAATTCTCCTCTTGGACTTAGCCTAAAAGTGTGAACATTTTTTAGCCTCCGGCGAAACCTAGAGTCTAAACGGCTTCGCCGCACGACTAAAAAGGAAAAAAAGGTTTCACTTACGGTCAACATGGGCAAAAGCACAAAAAACACCGCGTGGACAATAGCCTGCTTGTTGAACATCATTACATTTGGTTGATTTGTAGATTTCAGGATGAAACTGCTGCTCTGTGCGTGTATGACAATAAGCACATGTATCACCGCTCTCACAATTCCCTGGTTCACCCCACTCATCGCCATGTTTGACATTGGGACAAGGCGTTGATCTGTTGACAGACAAACCAAACATTTCGCTGAATATAAAGGTTGTCCCACTTGTGACTGACTCTCGTACAAGCAAACGACCAGAGCTGGCAAACTGTTGCTCAGGCATGCCTAATTGCACCACTTTCATGTGATTCAAGAGCTTCATGGTTGGTCACTTGCCTTCAAGCAAACCATCAAGGATCTTGTTTGCTCAAAATTTCGTGAGTTATAGTGTTTTTGAGATCATATATTTAAGGGAGTTCTGGGGAGGGGTAGGGGGAACTGTTTCTGAAAAGTTTTCATGGAAACTTAGCACATGAAAATAAGGGGAAAAAAGGAGATGAGAGAAGAAACAAGTATTACCTGTATTTAAATTTTCTTGGACTTCTTCTTTTATCTCTGCTATTGTGATACTGTGGACATGCGTATCCCTGTCTACATAATCTGGGCGGCCTCTTGCAAGGTTCCGTTTTATAACTGGACAGTACATAATTCGTATCTACAAGAGCAATCCAAATAAATTAGTACATTGCAAAATATAGATATTGTTGACACTCTAAAAAGAGTAAGAAAACCCCTGGAGGTAAAACCCAACTTGTACCTAAAGAGTGCCACGGTTTTAGAGTTTCACTAAGTTTCCAGTGAGACATCTCCTTATATCAGCCCACACAAAGGCAAAACCAGCCAGCTAAGAGTCCTGTAAGTAAGGGTGTTTTGTATACTAAAATAGCTGAAAATATTTGAATTACACTTATGCTCTGAGAAAATGCATCACCAGCAGTGAAGTCCACCTGAAATCATTATTCTTTGCGTCCGTGCATAATTGAGTACTAATCTACAGAAAAATCTGAAAATTTGTTAAAATCTTAATACAGAATTAAAAAATTGGACCGACCTGAAGGAAAAATAAAGAGCCAGAGAAAATTGAGGATTTTGTATACCTATGATCAGAGGAAAAAAAAATCTTGAAAACTGAAGTCTGTCAGATTTCTAAGTTGCAAAAATCATGAAGTCATTGAGGACCTGTGCTCATCTTGATTAATTTAAAGTGATGTTTGAAGAGCAAGTTTCTCAGTAATTTATTTAACTGATAAAATTTATGGGTCATAAACTGTTTGAGCAATGTAGATTGGACGCACGTCGACAATCAAAGTTACTTTTAAGAGAATGCCTGGTGCTCAAAAGTTGTGGGTCGATTTCCATAGTCACAGAATTGCAGTTAGATGGTTTAAGCTTTTAGATTAGCTACAATAAATAAGATCTGTCCCAACACCTACTTCATACGTTCAATATTAACAGAGATGACACCCTTTGAAAAAGATGGTGTATGACATCATCCACCTTGATAGTGCATACCAAAGTTTCTTCCACCTTGGTTGCTGAATGATAAAACGAATGAAATCGAGGTGGAGCAAACCATGGTATGCAACATTGCAACAGATTACAAACATTGTGTTATTCGACGGACTATATCTCTAAAACTATTGAACGTGGAAACTTGGTGTTTGGACGAATATTATTATTTCCTGCTGAACCATGATATGAAATCATCAACACACAATGGGCCTGTTGCAAACTTTTGCTAGAGCAAAAATAAGAGTTGTTTCTTATAGATAATGCCTCAAAAATCACGATGAGCGCATCGGCAAAGTCTGAAATGCACTCATAACTTCACAGTCTGCGTAAGAAATTTGCGTTTTTTTAAGCTTCCCGCTTCAAAAACGATACTACGGCACGGATGAACATTTTGTAAGAGGAGTCGTTCCATCGTCGGCAATACTCATCATGGCCGACGCCAATCCGCCAAAACACGTGTGATGGGACGAGATAACACCTGAACTGGATTAGACCAGATAACAATCGGCGTGTTTACGTTCATATTTTCCACGCCCGAATTGATTGACCTTGAACTCTCCTCGAAGTACGCGCGGAACTGCGCGCAAGCGTCGGCCATGATGAATATCGCCGACGATGGAGCGACTCCTCTAACAAAATGTTCGCCTGTGCCGTAGTATCGTTTTTGAAGCGGGAAGCTTAAAAAAACGCAAATTTCTTACGCAGATTGTGAAGTTATGAGTGCATTTCAGACTTTGCCGATGCGCTCATCGTGATTTTTGAGGCATTATCTATAAGAAACAACTCTTATTTTTGCTCTAGCAAAAGTTTGCAACAGGCCCATTCTGTGACTGACGCAACTGACCTGTTACTGTCTTTCCCGATCATATTGCATTAGATAGCTACAATATTTTGATTACATTTTATGATAAGGAACTACTAGTTCTGGTTCATCCAAAAATTGCCTACCTGCATAGGGATCTGCACCTGCCTGGTACATACAAAATTTCAAAAAAATGAGTCAGACATCGTAGTTCCTCATTGCAAAATATAATGCATTTGGTCTCCAGGATGTTTGGTTAACGTATCTGACATATACATAATATCGCCCTTCAGACATAAAAGCATGTCTTAATCTCCTTGTGAGCTCTGTTCTTATGATTCCATGCTTTCAATAGAGATACACTCTTATGTCAGAGCAGCGATGATATATAAAAAAAGAAGAAGAGGAAGAAAATGTTACATTCTGACCATGTGCAGAGGAGGATATTGTGGTCGTTCATGATGTTCCAGCTGATGCAAAATTCAAACAGTTCATACCAACTGAACACTTAACTCTTTGACAACTAAGTTAGGAATGTAGGAGCAGCGCCCCTCAGTTGGGTAAAAAATGGATTATCATGCAAATCTGATAGTTTTTTTTTTTTCATTTTCACAAAAGCGCACTCTTCGTCCACTACAGCCATTCTCAAGAACTAAGCTCAAGAGCACTCACTCTCACAATTTCATTAGAATCCCATACTGGACGCCATGGCAGAAAATTTAGATAAAGGTACAGATGCAAGTATACTCCTCCTGAGACCGTTTCTCCGCCACATATGTACTATGCTGTGGCAGGCAAAGTTGATCATGGTTAATAATGTAAGATAAGAGGTTATACAAATTAGGAAGGTACGCTTTAAACAATTACATCCACAAGACTGAACATTTATGATAGACCTACCTTGCCATTTCGGATCTTCGTTCATTAAGTTTCTTTCTTTATCTAGAGCATTTGGCCCATTTGTTGAATTCCCCTCACCATCTGGGTTTTCCAAGGCCTGCAAATGTATCAAAAATGCAATACAGACATTAATGGGGAAAACAGGTCTCAAGAATTTAGAGATAACTGGATAGCACTGTTAAGGTTTTGACGACAATTGGATATTTATGTAAAAGCCACACAAGAAGACTCACAACTTACTTTCCACTGCTGAAGCCAAACATGACCTTAGTTTCTTCTCATCACCTACCAATAATCTTTTATTGGCCTAAAAAATGAGTATTTTTAAGAAAATATTTTTCGTTGGCAACCTTCTAGAGAAAGCGATGGTCCTGATTTTTTTTTTTTAAATCTGAATCTCAACATTAACACCTACGGATATAAATTTTGAGCATCATCTGTGCAATGATAGAAGTATTACAAATTAATTCACCACCAGGAGGCTACACCCCTTTACCATTTAACAATTCAACCCACTGAAGCACTTTGTGCCTCATGCGTAAAGCGTTACAAGTTAACCTTGTGATTTTATATTACAGAGTAAGTGCCAAAATTAGAGGGTTAATATCGACAAACATGGTGATATGTTGATAGGAATTCATAAATACCCATACAGGAAAACCACTCAAAGTTGTTTCTTAATTGAAGAAGTAAACCATGTGGAAAAACTTTTATACAGACAAAAGACAGTGCGCACCATGGCCCATGGTACGGATGAGCCCAGAGGAGTTATGAGCCATTCCTTCAATTAGGTAGAGAACTTGCTTCACAAAGATCAGTCTCACCTTCAACTTCCAAAACCTTTCGGATTGAAAGGCTTCATATTAGTAAGTCTTTATTGTACTTCTTCTTGGAAATATTTTTCAGTGCTGCCTGCATGGGGGCTGTCAGTAGCGTTCCATGATCATTTGACAATTATATCAATTGATTCCAATTTTAGAGCTATTCCTGTCAAATGGGGTCTCAACTGCTAGTTGACGAACTACCAGTTAAAGGTAACTTCCAGTTTGACCTAAAGGAGAGTCTTGTCACTGATTTTCATCCTCTAGTTACTGAACAAAGACTACTTGCCAAACAGTGCATTAACATGATTTGTTCCCTCAAATCCTACATCAGGTTGTATCTAATATCTGGGAACCCTTGCCGAAAATTCAATTAGCAGTTGAACGAGACGACAGAACAACCCTTGCAAAGAGGAGGGTGCGGGTGGCAGGGTCCGCAAACGGAGTAGGTAGTTAAATCTGGCTCTTTGTGAACTAGTGAAATGCGAAGAACCGGAACGAATGTTTTGTCTGAAGTCCTAGTTGAAACCTAACAGGCAGAAAAAGCACCAGTTGAAAATCAGCCCATTAACAGCCTCTCAACCAGTAGTTGTAAATTGACAAAACACCAATCTCTAGTTGAACCTTAACAGACAGTCAACTACTAGTTGAATGATTTGACAGGAATCGCCCTTAATCATTCATTGTAGGGGAAAATTAGATTACCTGAATTTCTTTGATGTCATAAACAGGTGGTCTCAGGTCATGATTGCCATGTGCAAAAGCACAATGCGGCCCATTCTTGACGCAAAAGCCTCTCGTATCCGTATCATGGACGCACATGCATGTCTTATAGTACCGTAAGTGGTATCTACGTTCCGTGTCGCCAGCTGTTCTATGTAGAAATTGGCAGCTGTAATGAAACAATAATGATCGTCGTTAGCTAAACATCTAAGACACTACTTAAGTCTGAATTGCAAAATGAGGGAAAAGCTACTAAATACAGTAAAGTACCAATTATTCGGTGCAATAAGGCAGCAGCCTGCGCCGAAAAACGAAAATAATTAATAATCGAAACCACCAAAAAAAAAAAAACACACAAACATAAGATGTCATTTCAAGCTCTGTTTCTTAGCAAAAATCACAACCTTGGTCAATTCTCTATCATATTTGGAAAACTTAAGTCATATAATTGACAAATAAATTACAAAAAACCACTCATATGGTCAATTCTTGTCCTAGACACCAGTTTCTGTCATGTCATGTCTAGAAATGCCACGTTTTCATGGTAAAAAAGCTGCAACGGATAACAAAAGCACAGATGAGCAGTTCTTTACAGTATGAGTATATAATGTTATTTTTTAACTTCTCCATTGAGTGGGAAACAAATCTAATCATTATTGATGTCTAGAAAAATATCCAAGAGAGTCATCCCCTGTCAAAAAGACCTCGTCCAAAGCCCTGCCATTATCGAGTTAGTTCAAATTTAGTGTACAAGGTTAGTTGATCAGTAAAAGGAACAAGGTGAAATATGTCCTTCTCTGACACTTGCTTATAAAATATCCAGTAGTAAATCTAAGTGAATTTTCGCAATTCTCAAAAAAGCGAATTTCAGTGGTTTTTATTTTCTTGACCTTCCTCACTTTGGCTCTCCTCAAAGGCACTAGGTAACAATCTACCTTTTAATGCATGCATGATAGCCCAAACAGAGAGGAATTAGGGTTTGCAAAAATTAGGGGCAGCCATTTCTTAAATGATTCCTGAGTAATTCATGATACTGGCTTGTAATTTCAACCATTACTTAGCTAAAAATGTTATGCCTTAGAATTGCCAAAGTTAGCAAAAATGGGCTGGAATTGGCTTTTTAAGGGTTTATCGCTTGTTGCTGGCTAAGAATTGTTACACTCAAAAGGTAGGTTTGGTCGTAAATCCATTCATCTGTAAAGGTCCTTTAACAAATTAAGTCATTGACACCATAAAACGGGATTGAATGATTCTAATTAGCAAGGGGCAGAAATACAAGGGGGGAAACAATAACAATAAGGGGAAAAAAAAAGAGAAATATTAAATCAAATTTGGATATTAGTCTGCTTTGGCCTTCGACTAAAGATATCTTAGGTAATTTGGAAGAATTAAGAACCCAATTTTGTGTGGTGTGTAGTGCACTATATAAACTACCTCAAGATGAAAAGAAATCAGGTATTGGAGTCGAAGATTTCGTGGAGTGAAGGTGCACACCTTACAAGGGCAGTCTTACTTTCAAGAGCATTACACTGGCACACTAAGGTATGCAGTCCGTAAAAGCCAGGTATTGCTTGTATAGGTCAAGGTAAGTGAAACAAAAATATGCTTTTCTATTACAGGCCACCCTACATCGATAAAATGATCTGTTTAAATTGCGTCAATTTAATCTTGGCCCCAATATTAGAAGAAAATGCTGAATTACAGCCTGAAGAGCAAGAACACCGTCTAGCAGTTAGAAATCAAACCGAAACCCAGTTTCAGTTGCCTTCTGAGTAGAAAAATTTTAGCTTTCGGTTTGAACTAGCCACTTGTGGTTGATAGTAGCAAATTTTTGTCGGGTCAGCAACAGTAAAATTACATCCCCGCGAGTTAGGTTTGGTTCAAGTTCATTTCTGTTTGCGCATTTATTAGAAAAACACATTCAAGATGGCACATAGTCTGGTTTTGCAGTCTCTCCCAGGAAAACAGTGAATTTACTGAACTTTCGGGATCCATTACTTTGGAGCTTTCATCACCGACGATTGAATTCCACAAATTCCTCTCTGTAGCATTGATCTACCCCCTGATATTTTCAAATCAGAATTCACCAGTCTATAAACTATAGTTCCCTGCAAATTGCATTGAAGTTCTTATTGACAATATCAAATTAAATTCAGATCTTAGCTTACATTCCAACCTACGATTTTTGTGTTCTCCCGAAGGCTGAGAATCAGTGATTTCTCCTAATCTTTGCAAAAAAGTGGCAATGGCACCGATGAAACTTAGCATTACGATCACTTTGAGGACTCAGGAGTTGAGGAGCATTCCTCAGTACCACTTAACTTGCGAATAAGTGGGTATCTTATGGGGTGATCCATTTCAAAACAAAGTAAGGGTGAGTATGCAAGCACACAGGTTAACCAAGAAAATCTCTTATCACAACCAACAACCAAAACAGGGGACTTGTAATGCATAAAGAGGGCATAAACGCCGTTACAAGTCATGAGGATCAAGAGACAGAGGCCACTGGTAAAAATATGCGCTGAGAAAGGAGAATTATACTAGAATCCTGGCTAAAAAGGTTAGGCTTAATTGGCCAACTCCAAACAATAGCTGAGTAAATAAAAGTGGTGTTTACTTACTCATCACCCTCTGGACAGAGGCCCGTGGTTTCGTCATATTTTGTACAATAATTGTCAGCGCTGTAATTAAAAGATCCATCTCTTTTCCGCACGGGCCTTCTCCGACGCTGGTTCATAAAATGCCAATGAAAGCAAGTGAAAGGCCTATGTTGTGTGCATTTGTGTTGTAGGAACAGGGGACATTGTTCCACTCGAAATTCTTTCAGATATCTGCAACATTAGACGATGATTGGATTTGGTATTTTTGGATCAGTATCATCACAAAGATTGGAATTAAAATTAAATTAAATTAAATTAAAAGAGTACTCACGAATAATGATTAGGTTTCTCTGTTTGGGCTGTCAACAAAGGTTTCGACTCCGACGGCATTTTGAGATTAGTACTGAAATTGTGCGCATCCTATACGCGCAGGGTACGCTGTGGAAAACAAACGCTCTCATTGGTCTAATTTAGTCACATGATTTAAAAATTACGATGTTGAAAGGGAACGCGTCACATCGCGTAAACCATTCAAGGTCGTTTCTGTTTTGCTGAAGGAACGTGATATGATATAATGAATGAATCGACTCTACCGGAACTCAAACCATGGGTAAAATCAAGAATTCTGTGAGAAAAACTTGTCCAGAATGCGCTTACCAACAGGTTTGGACGAATTTTTATTTTGAATTGTAGATGTTTTCTCTCGTTTAGCATAGTCCGCACAATGATACTCTTAAAATGGACAGAGTTCATCAGGAGTGCACTATCCCACATAAAGTTTGGACGGAGAAAAAGACGCTTCTCCATGCGCTGATGATTTTCTTTCTTGTCTATGAAATTTTGAGGTAAGGACATTTAAGACATGTTGAAATTGAAAATACTCTCTACTCATTTCTCCAAAATCGACGGTGTAAGTCGGCAATCACATAACTCGTTTGCGGTGTCTGAAAATCTCCGCCTCTATGTTATTTTTTTAAAGGAGAACAAATTGACATCATTCCTTGAAGTTTTTGCAGAATTTTCTTCGCACAGAGAAGAAAAATCACGGCAGTTTTAAAGAATTGCTGCTGAGTAGTTTTCTGTTAAAAAAGTAAAGTATGACAGGAAGTCTGCGACGTCGCAAACCGAGTTATGTGATTGCCGACTTACACCGTCGAAATGTGACATGGCGCATTACTGGTAAACTAGATCTACCTTAAATTCGTATCTTGTCTAGTAGTCCATTATTGTTGGAATTCTTCTTCATAGCTTAAAGGTAACGTAGCTTCTGGTGATATGTACCAGACTGAAGAAATTCTTGCCGGAGCTTCAACTGTTAAAGTAATAGAATCTCATAATATTTTTCTTTTTCTACTTTTTCAGGTTGCTGTTGCCTGTAAATTTTGCCCAAAGTGTAAATATTCATTTGTCGCCAAAAAGGATACCTATGTTCCTCCTCCCTCAGCGACGGATCCTAAGAAAGAGGAAAACTCAAAAGAGCCAAATCCAGACAACAGACGACGGACAGAGCGTGTCAAAAGAGTGAAACCTAACTTTTATGATGCTTCAGAGTTTGAAAGGAAACCAAAAAAGGTACAGATAAACTGGAATGGCCTTTACAGTTTCCTCACAACAGTTATTTGTTTAAGTCCTTGCCAACAGAACTGCTCATTTTCCAATTACTTAATGTCAGAGCCACCATTATGAATGCAAGATAAACAGGGAAAACTATTCGATTTCCTCTGTTGTCAATCCTTGAATCTCAAAAAATGTTTTTACCTTAACAAGGCTATTCAGAAATCAGACATAATTGTATCGAGGGAAATAAGCAAAGCAACCTTTCTCCTAATACAAAGAGAGGTAGGCATGTATATGAACTGGAATCTAAACCAATGAAAATTGCCCACTTTCATCTATTTATAGGCATCTTCTAGGTCACAAAAGTACACTAGGTAGTTCTGAGGTCAGCTAGTTCTTCAGGATGGTCATTGACGAATATCGCTTTATCCTTAAACATCGTCATTTTGACAAACGCCAAATCCAGGTACAAAGATGGAAATTTATTCTCTCATGAACTATCAGTGTTCTTTTCAAAATTTCTTGGAATTTATTGGCAAATTTCTGATAGGAATCATGACTTTTGTATGCCTATGCAAGTTGTAAATTGAAGTTTATGGTATCTTTGGCTCATGAAGGTCAAAGACTTACAATATTTTCCCCGATATTTCCCCCTCACTTCTTGGTAGCATCAGCCTTGCCTCCCAGCAAGTCTAGAATGAGATTACTAGGTGCGCTCAGTCCAAAGACATAGAATGACGTAGACCGTGCATCCTGTGTTACGGAAGACGAAACAACTTTTGAAAATTTGCCTGTTGATGAGTGGTGGCACCGACCTGCATTGATGAGTTTGTCTGTCCCAATTGCGCACTTCTGCGCATGCGCAGTAGCGGCTCCAGTGATTTTTTGTCAGATTGTGAGGCTTTTTTTCTCGGTTAATAATAGTTCGGAAAAATGAAACATTGCTATTCGGTTGTAAAATTATATGCTCTAAAACTTTTTCTCTTAGGAATTTTGTCTGAAAATGGACTCTAAATGAGATATTCGTGAAAAACCTAGCGCGCCAAAGAATTCTCCATTGCCTCTCTGCAGTCTCTTGGAGTGCTTGGGACACACGCTCTCTCCCCTTCTCTGCCCGCCCATCATGGGCTCCGAGAGACTTGTCTTGCTCCGGCTGTAATAAACTGAGCCGGACGCACGGTCTACATGATTCAATGTCTTTGGCACAGTCTAATATTATCTCTGAAAGAACAGCGCCAGTTTCAAGGGTGAACTTTATCACAGAAGGCCACATCTAAACAACATAGAAAATTTCGATTTTGTACCATTCAATCTGCATTTTTATGTTTATTGCATTGAAGGATCTCATTTTTATTATTACTTTGCAAAACCGTGAAGGCATTATTTTTCGAAAACATTTCCTATTTTGTCGTGAAGCTCAGCTAGTAGAAAACAGCAAATAAACAATTAAGTAGATAAAATACCCATTTTTTAAAGAATTCCTGTTTTAATTATCATTATTATCTTGTTTTTGCTTCTTTTTAGAAGTCATCTGCAATTATTCAGCTATTCTGTTTATTCTAATTTTAGAGAAAAAGGGGTCGAGTCGCTGTTAAAGATAAGAATGAAGGAGGACTTAAAACAGCTACAACCTCTGATCTAAGGCGGAAAAAACGTCAAAAAAGGAGGAATGCAAAGAAAAAAGAGCGTGATAATGAACCAGCAAAGATTTTATTGACTCCAGAAAAAATCCACCAGTGTTCGATTATTTTAGCTGAATTAAATCGTAAAATGGCTATCACAGCATGGAGAATATAGGTGACTGTAAGTATCAAGAGATCAAACTTCATCAAGAATAAATTTTGATGGGGGATGAATGTTGTTTCAGTCTGAGACAGACAAAATTAATCTCATCTCTTTGTGGTACATCAGTATGCATTAAGAGTGACTTTGCCATCGGTGATGTAATAAATTCTGCACTCTTTCTAATATGAAGAAGTTTATATAAGCAAGTACAACATTTCACAGGGTTCCTCAAATCAGCAAGTTTTGGTATTTTATTCTGATGATTCAATCTTGGCTACTCCATGTATTCAGGAGACTGCTTGGCAGTAGGAAATATCTTAGGTTACTTTTTGAAAATTCGAACATAATGGGCTGAACCTGAGATTATTATTTGCTGTTAGTCATAAACTAGATATCAGCTCTATATGATAGGAATTAAAAATTGCAGGAGTTGGAAGATGTTACATTTTAGCCAAAGCATCACAAGCACCATTTTTACCGAAATTGAGTTATGAATAGTTTCAAAATTACGAGATGCAATTATTACGAAAATAATACGTTTTTCAGAATGAAAATGTAGGAATATGAATAAAAATCGATTACAGTTTATCTAGTTACGTATCACAAGCGCCATTTGGGAGAGAAGGATCACAAGCGCCAAGTTCGGCAACCGCCCACCTTTCTGACTGTTAACAATTTTTGTTACAGCAATCCTCAGAATGACTTGAATTTAAATTATTTTCGTATGTATATGGATCTCGGTATTTTGAATATAAAATTTTTTTAGAATAAAAATAAATAAGTAAGGAAAATACTCCGTTGAAGTTTATGAACTTTTGTACCTTAAACGCCATGTAAGAGCCAAGTATCACAAGCGCCAAGTTAGGTAGTCGCTGATCTTTAGGATTGTTTCTACAATTTTAGTATCACTACACTTGGAATGACCTGCAGCCTGATTGTTGAAATTGTATGTTTGTCAGGACGACATAGATGACATAGGTTAAAAGGCGAAGCGTGATTGGTCGGCTATGTCTTATCGCTGCTTTGTCGTGCCCATGTCGGGTTGACCTCTCGACAAGCTAACGGCACCTCTTAAGTTTCCGACAGTATGTCGATCATTCCACCCGACAAAGGAACGACAAAGCAGCGATCAGACGTAGCCGACCAATCACGCTCCGCCTTTTAACCTATGTCATCTATGTCGTCCCGAGAAACAAAAAATTTCAGCAATCAGGCTGCTGGATCAATTTGTCACTTTTCAGTCGTTGTATCAGAACAATCACAAGCGCTATTTTTATGGTATTTAAATTATGGTTGGTTTTGAATTGATAAGATGCATTTACGTACAAAAATAATAATTTTTTCGGATTGAAAATTAGTAAATATGGAAAAGACTCCGTTAAATTTTCTGTATCACAAGCGCCAGGGGTTCTCTGAATGCCCCAAGAATGCGGTATCATACGCGCCAATTTTCAAAGAAAAATGTTCTTTTAAAGAAATTTTATTAAAATTCAAAGCCGGAAGTTGTGTTGGATCAATATTCAAAGTTTCAAGCGGCAACTCCGTCTTATGCGGTCGCAAATCAGTTTTTCGTGTCTCCTGAAAAACTGGCCAAGGGGTGCTTGTGATACTTTGGCTGGAAGGTGACGAAGAGTAGATATGTAGTAATGAAATCAAAAACTGAAGGACATGAAGCTAATAGAGGGGCTCAGAAGATATGGCGCAAAAGTGCAGTTCTAGAAATTCGAGACTAGAGATCAGAGCTCAGCCACCTCAGCTGCATGCCATAGCTCGTTATGCTTGTATCTCAACAGGTAAGTTATATGAAAACGACTGGACCTCACTTAAAGCACAATACATGAAAACAGGAAGGATAGGCAAAGGGGGAACAGAAATCCAGACCACTTCATGTTTTTTCATGTTGAAAGAAGAAGGATGGAAATGAAAGCTAAATCGTGTGCTCAGAAGCATGTCTTTGATCAAAATTGAGTTGTGCGTTTCTTTTGGTAGTTGAAGGTAAGGTCTATGGGAATACCAAGCAATTTTGTCTGGAAGTCATTTGACGCGGAAAAAACAGTGAATGGGATAAGTGCATTTTCCGTGTAGAGGGGACGTAGTGTAAGTGCGACCCACCATCACCTTAAGCCCAACTGCTATAACCTCAATTTGGCTCAACTGTGCTGAAAATTTCAGAAGATGTTCATGAAGGTGTGAGACAAACGTTTGTAAATTTTGAAGGTATTCAGAACACTCTATGGGTCTGAGTAAAATGCAAAACTTCAAACTCTTTTTTTTTTTTTTCAAAATAATAAAAACTGCGCTTACCCGCCTTATCTTCCAAGCCCCTCAATTATGAAAGTTAAGTCAAAACTTTTGAAACCTGATTAAGTGATTTCAGAGACACTTCATCAACACTCATTGAGAGATCACCTTTGCTAGCATGTACCCATCTCCCATTTTTCTCCCCCAAGAAAAGGTGGCTGAATACAAATGTGCACTTTTCATGGTCATCAACGAAGCTATGATTTGCTTCATAAGATTGACATTTTTCATTTTCTACTTGGTGAGAAAAGTAGATTTGCAATTTTACCCTCTCATCGCTCAGGACACTACAAATCGAATAATTTTACTTTTCAAATTCACAATCATGTTACTTTTTCTGAAATGTGGGAAATTTTATTATTGATATTTATTTTTTCATGGCTGTTGAAAGGTGAACACACATTAGGTATGTTAAGTGCAATTTCAAACTGAAATGGCTATCAAAAAAAGAAAAATTTCATTTACTGTATGTTGCTGATAAGCAGAAGAATTAGACAAAATTATGGAAATTCTTGTATCTGTCATACTATCAGCTTTCAAAAATCACAAGCCCTTGTCTCGACAGCGCAACTGTTGAGGGAATTAGGTGCAACTGTTGCGAATTTGTTGCACCAATCGAAGTTCTCCGTCTCAATGTGCGCGCATGTGTTCCTGGAACTTTTAGGCAGGAATATTTGATCTACATTAATTTTTTTAAGTTAAACGATGTCAACTGTGATAACTGAACTGATAATTATGAACGGGAGGTGAATATTTTCCGTTATTTCGACCAGGTTTAAAACAAAAAACAATAACATAACACAGATATGGATAAAAAGAATATATATTCGATAACATTTTATTTTCTTGCTGTAGTGATGTACTACAAACGAAAATATAAAATTGATACTGAAATGTATACAAATATTTCTAATTAATAACTGCTCAGAAATAAAACACCCATAATAAACTCCCGCTTCACGTGTAACCAGCGTTTATCAATTCAGAACACGAAGGTAAACAACTGTACGAGGTTCCAGGTTTCTGACCTTGAAAGTTTCACTTATAAGTGAAACATTTTTTAGACACTTCCTTCCTTCAACAGTTGTGCCAACTTCCTTCAACAGTTGTACCGTCGAGACAAGGCCTAAGTTGCTCACATTCGGCATGCAGGCATGTGAGGGAGCTCCTATTTTCCAGAACCATCTCCTACTGCGTCATTTTTTGCCCATAAGATCCTTTTTTCGTGGTAGCTTCCATCTTCAGCCTCTGCCAATTAAATTGAGTTTCATCATCAGGTGTCACCACCCATACATAAACCAGCTACAAGTTAAGAAATCATATGGTTATTTTGGATGCTGAGAGCTTTGATATCATGATACATACAACTGTTTCTGCTGTCATATTGCTATAATGTCTGAAAATAATTCACTCACAAGGTTTTATGACAGGAATTTTATACCTACTCTCTCAATCCTCCCAGAGCAGATGAAATTTAGTACCTCAAAAAAAAAAAAAAGAGAGGAAAAAGTAGTTTAAGTAACAATAAGATCTTTCTGTATTAAGAATTTTCTGCCTCTATATCATTTTTTCCAAAGAGTCTTATTTGTTCATCTTCAATTTGGTCGTCTCAATTAAGAGTAATAAAGAATCACCACAGGGTCATTCCATGCCAAATCAAACCAAAATTTGATCCGACCTCTTCAGAATTTGATGAAATTTGGTACAGTCACTCTACTCGTTAAGGTGATTCTAAAAATGTGATTTTTTAATGTTTTTGTCCATTTGTTGAACTTTTATTGAGCTTTGAAGTCTGAGTTTAAAGTAACAGATGTTATCCCCTTCAATTGCCTGTATTTTTGGGGCCGTTTATTCGATCTGAATCGTTCTGGTGCCAATTGAAAGCTCTTGAAACGATTTCTCCACGTATGTACACCAAATTTGAATTCAACTTCCAATGCCGAAATGAGTCAGCACTCATTTTGGCATTCTATCTCTTACCAATCCCTTCTTGGAATCCAATTAGGGAAAGTTGGAAAAATGATGTCAGTACATATCATGCTGTCTTTCTGGAGTTTTGTTTTCTACGTTTGACATATGCTTAAGAATCATGCAAAAGTCTTATGACCTAATCTAAATTTTTGAGTAAGATATTGGATTTTATTTTTTATTTTAAAATGAAGGGTTGGCTGGTTTATCCTATTGTGACAACAAATGTTATGATTCTATTTTTGTATGACAGTGATCAACCCAATATGCCAGGTTTTCAATGAAATAACAGATAAGAAAATTTAAGCCAGCCTTCTTTGGAACTTAGACAAGTTTGAAGTAACTGTTCAACTAAAGCCAGATCCAGCAGTTGAATATTTTTTTCTGTGGACCATCCTAATTTGAAATACCTTTGTAGTGACAGCAAGTATGATAAAAGTAGCACGAAGCAGAGGATTTTTAAGAAGATTGGCTCAAATAGACATTAGAATTAAACTGATTCATTCCAATTTTTTTTATCCTCTTTCCTCTACATTCTGCTTCAAAAAAACATTAATGTCTCCCAGTCAAATTGATCTTTGCCAACTTAAACTGCTGATTCATCAATCTCATCCTTCCAGCAAAAAGTACTGTGATAAAGAATTTTTTTTTTGGGAGGGGGGGGGGGTTTATTTTATATTTTCATCGAAAAAAAACATTGGGAAGTTTAAGCATGTATGCATATAATACTATTCAGGAAAAACTAGATTTCAGATCTTTTGAACTTTATTTGGCAACTTTTTAAAACTTCAAAGTTTGAAAGCTACCATGTCAGAATGAAATTTTCTAATTCAATCTGTTCCATCTTCTTTGTCTTCTCCCATTCAAATTAAAAAAATCTTTTCAAAAATCACCACAATCCAATTTTTAAATTATGCTAACTTCTCACATGGACTGCATTTTGCAATTTGGAACTATAAATTCTGGCTCATCTGAAAAAACACTTATGTGCATAGGGGAACTAATGGCACATACGTTGTTTTCAAACCGGGCCGGAATTTATAGTTCCAAATAGCAAAATGCAGTCCACATGTTAGGTAGATTTTTGACCTCCGAGATTCAGGTTGGGGTAATTAAAACAATTTTCTCTGTTTTTCTGGAAATCGCAATTCTGGCGCCTGAGTTTTTCTGAGACCGATGCATTCAATTTTATCCTGTTTTTAAGGGAGAAAGGAGGAGTATGCTAGACACCCTGTCTTTTCTCATGTTCTTTCACACAAGGCACCACAAGGGCAGGGGGTCTACCCAAGTAGCATTTTTCAACGGAAAAATCGCGATTTTATCGCCGATAAAATCGCGATTATCCTCGATTTTATCGGCGATGAAATCGCTAGGATTGTCAACATCTGAGCGATTTTATTGCGATTTTATCGCGAGGATAATCGCTCAGATGCCGATGATCCTAGCGATTTTATCACCGATAAAATCGCCAAGAAAAAGGGGGTCTACGCTACTAGCCGATTGCCGTTAGGTTCAGCCGTCAGGTCTTTTGGCGAAGACGAGCGTAAAATCCCCGGAGCCTCCGGGGGATTCGAACCCCAGTCGCCACGGTGCGGTGGCAGGCCAGCACTTTTCCACTAGGCTATGGCCGCCATATGATTCACGTGTGCGAATTGAAGCCTCTCATACATGGATCGGCATACAACTTTTTACATTACAAACTTTATGTTTACTTTTTGTTTACAACTTTTGTCATTGCGTTGACTGATACCGAGTTTTCATTGGATTTTTTTTTATTATTTTCCCTCCTCTGTATTTTATTTCATACCTTGAAACACGGTTGGTAAAATAAGGTTCTATTGGTAATCTCATAATTCTGTCTCGGTAAAATTACGAATAATAGTGAGATGGCAAAGTTATACCGAAGGACCTTGGCGGTGAAAACGCCAACATTTTTTATCGACTGTGGTAGAATTGCCGAGATAAAATGGTAAAGTTACCGGAAATTGATTAGCAATAAAAGTGGTACATATTCCTACCTGTAAAAGGTAAGCTTACCAGTCTCCCTTGGTAACATTACCAATAATTGGTAAAAAAATATAGATGGTAAGGTTACCAACTGACCTTGGTAAAAACGCCGAGAATTTTTTCTCAGTATGGGCGTACCTCCCACCATCCAAACCCCACGCCCAACCTCGTATCGAGTCGTTTTTGCACCTCCGCTAAAGAACATCTTTCATAAGCGTCATTCATGCGTTATTGGGCGTTGATGAGAAATTTCAATTTTATCTCTACAAAATCTCGTTCGATGAAATCGAAATTTTATTGCAATTAAATGCAATGAAATCGCAATTTATCGCGATAAATCGCGATTTTATTGCAATTTAATGCGATGAAATCGCAATTTATCGCGATTTTTTATCTGATAATATTGCAATAAATCGACGTCGATAAAATCGCGATACATTCTCCGATTCAATCGCAATTTATCGCGATCACTGCTACTGCTGACTCAATATAGTTTACGGAAATAATCATGATTTAGCCCATAGGCCACTGGATACGTGTTAAACGGTTGCCTAAACTTAGGTCTGCAGGCGTATTTTAGCGAAAATTCGTGTTTTTCTATCACTCCGAGGCTTTTTTGACACCGAGCGCATCGTCTAACTAAAACGAGCTTTTGATATGTTATCAAGGAGGCTTTAGGATATTTTTTAAGCCTGGTTTGGTTTTAGTTAAATGATGCGCTCATAGTTAAAAAAAACGTTTTACAAAAATTGACGTTTAAGGGACATCCGCAAAAATCTTAGGGAAACACGTCTCTCGAACTGTATGCACGCTACTTATATTATCGGGGGCAGTTATCAAGCCTTGTTAGACTCTTACAAGGAGATTTCCCTCAATTGTGTCAAAAAAAGGATTGAATTTTCCATACAAACAGCTGTGAAGATAACGGATTTTGGAGTAGTGGAGGCATATTTTCTCCAAACGCATAACATCAACTTAAATATGGAAAATGCAGGTTTTCCAAGTTGACTCAATGTAGTTTACGATAATAATCATGACTTAGCCCATAGGCCACTGGATACGTGTTAAACGGTTGCCTAAACATAGGTCTGCAGGCGTATTGTAGCAAAAGTTCGTGTTATTCTATCACTCCGAGGCTTTTTGGACACCGAGCGCAGCGTCTAACTAAAACGAGCTTTTGATATGTTATCAAGGACGCTTTAGGACATTTTTTAAGCTTGGTTTGGTTTTAGTTAGATGATACGCTCATCGTTAAATAAACTTTTTCAAAAATAGACGTTTAAGGGGTATCCGCAAAAATCTTAGGGAATTACGTCTTTAGGGGTTTTTTTTGCTACAATTAAAGAAAATTCCATGTAAGGGTTTAACACGGCTTGATAACTGACCTCGATAATATACGTAGCGTGCATACAGTTCGAGAGAGGTGTTCCCTATGCTTTTTTTGGATGTCTCTTAAACGTCGACTTTTGATAAAGTTTTTTTTTTTTAACTATGAGCGCATCATCTAACTAAAACCAAACCAGGCTTAAAAAATATCTTAAAGCCTCCTTGATAACATATCAAAAGCTCGTTTTAGTTAGACGATGCGCTCGGTGCCAAAAAAGCCTCGGAGTGATAGAAAAACACGAATTTTCGCTAAAATACGCCTGCAGACCTATGTTTTGGCAACCGTTTAACACGTATCCAGTGGCCTATGGGCTAAATCATGATTATTTCCGTAAAACTATATTGAGTCAACTTGGAAAACCCGCATAAATTTCCAGATTCTAGGAGGGGGCCATAAAAGGCCCTTATCGATACCCCTCCTTTCAGCGGGGGCCAGAAAATAGGTCCACGCCAAATAAGTTCACGCAATATAAGACAAAAGATTGGACGACATCGTTTTCGCAAGGAAAGTAAATGCAAGAAGCAAGATGGTGGATCCTCTGTCACGGTCCACAAGTGCTTCGGCTTTGCTAGTGCAGACTTGATAGCTC
Organism: Bemisia tabaci; assembly: GCF_918797505.1. Lineage (NCBI taxonomy): Eukaryota > Metazoa > Arthropoda > Insecta > Hemiptera > Aleyrodidae > Bemisia > Bemisia tabaci. The sequence continues at coordinate 75,195,570 of NC_092794.1, forward strand.
CCTTTGACCTAGGGACATCCGCTAAGTTTCAAATCTTTCCCAGATAAAAATTTCAACGTTGATAACAACGTAAAATTTTACGTTTCCTGTGATACCTCGAAAAGGTAAAAAGTTAGAGAGGGTGGAGGGGACTTTTCAGATAGGTACCCTGGTACCCAGTACTATCCTAGTCCAGAACCACCAGAACCTCCTTTGTTTTACTTGCTTATAAACCCTCTTAAATTTTGTAATCACAAAATTTTACGTTGTTATCAACGTTGAAATTTTTATCTGGGAAAGATTTGAAACTTAGAGGATGTCCCTAGGTCAAAGGGAGCCATCAAGTCTGCGCCAGCAAAGCCGAAGCACTTGTGGATCGTGACAGAGGATCCACCATCTTGCTTCTTGCATTTACTTTCCTTGCAAGAATGACGTCGTCCAATCTTTTGTCTTATATTGCGTGAACTTAATTGGTCTCGTGTGTGCGGGGTGCGGGTGGCTCTCTCGAACCCCCTGTCAGCTAATGGCAATTGTCGAGGGGTGGGGTTGGCCGCCCGTCCCTGGCACATGCAAACAGTAGTTGCCGGAACTCGGTTTTCTCCCCGCTTTCAAAGCAAAAAAAAAAAAAAAAAAAAAAAAAAAAAAACTCAATTGGCGTGGACCTATTTTCTGGCCCCCGCTGAAATTTTCAGGGAATCATTCTCTAGGTTGGGGGGGGGGGGGCAACGGACCCCCAACTTCTTTCTTTGAAACAGGTAGACGCCCCTGCCCTTGTGGTGCCTTGTTTGGAAGAACATGAGAAAAGACAGGGTGTCTAGCATCAGGAAAAACCGGAAAATATCAGGAATTTTGGCCGATCAGGAAAATATCAGGGGAATCGGAAAAATCGGACGTTTTATCAGGAATTTTTCTTACGCGAATCTCCTCAGCGGAGAAGTCTCTCTGCTTTTTGCCTACCGCGCCAGGAGTCGTCGCGCCGTCTTTGTTTCCGATAATAATTTCTCACCCGTAGCGCTTGTGTCGTATAGTGAACCAAGATGACCAAGAATGTACAGAAATGAGCGTTCTTCCGCGAAATTGAGTAAATTAATGCAAAAACTGAGTCAAACACGCGCTTAAGAAACGACGGTTCGTAACAATAGTATTAGTAAATCGTTCTGGATAATTGGAATTCATAGGTTGGCTGCATTTCTGGGCCCTAACTTTATTCGAAGAAGCATCGGTGAAGGCCTGATAGACCGTGTGCCAGCAAGGGGTAGCCTCCCCCCCCCCCCCCCCCCCCGTGGGAATATTGAAGATGGTGATTTTCTTGAAGCTCTCGACTTGTAGAATCAGATTTTTCTTGTCTACGCGAATTCTATCGTGGTGGGGGGGGAGTAAGCCCCCCCCCCCTAAACCCCCCAAAATTGCTCAGAATTCCGACTTGTTCGCGAATTTTCCCATTTTTCTCGAAAAGGCTTGATTTTAGGGCAAAACTCCAAATAACCATTCTGAAAGCTCGTGAAATTCTGGTCTAGAAAAGTTTTAAGTGTCTTTCGCCACTACCCGCGGTTCCCCAAAATGGGGGAGCTTATAATGTTAAAATATCTCAAATTTCCGCGAAAATGACCGTTTCGCCGCGATTTCTCGCCAATAACGCGGAGAAGGTTGGTAATATCGTAAAATTGTTTATCCCTAAAATGATAGAGCATTAATTTTTCATACGAAGGGCGGCCTAACCCCTCGTGGGGGGAGGTAGGCCCCCCAGCAGTACCCACCCTATAAAAACCGTCAAGATTGGCCGCTTCCTTGAAGTAGCGTTTTGCGCAAAAATGGGCGGCAAAATGAAAACAAGTGGCGTTTGTTCCGAGAGAACATCAGTGTGACTTCTTGTGGGAGGTGGCAGGGGGGCGGGAGGTACACCCTCCTCCCCCCCTCCCCTCCCCCCCAAAAAAATAATCACGAAAAACGTTAATTAAACGCGAAAATTCCACTTTGCAAGACCACTTTCAGGGTTTGTCATTAACACGCTTACACTACCATAATTTAACGAGGGGGAGGGGAGGGGAGAAGGGTTTATCCTCCCCCCTCCTCTTCCACCACCTCCCCCTCCCCCAAAAAAATAATCACGAAAAAATTTAAATAAACGCGAAAATTCCATACTCTACAAGGCAACTTTCAGGGCGTGTCATTGTCACGCTCACACTAAAATAATTTAATGAGGAGAGGGGGGGGCGTTAGACACCTTAGCCTCCCCAGCCAACATTAAAAAAGGGTGGAGGAGGGGTAAATTAAAAACGTCACTTGCTTAATAATAGGAGGGACAGAGTAACTTAGCTGCAGTACGGGAATTTTAAGATTTGAAGGGATACGTAATTAAAGCAGGGAACGTAGAGATACTATTTTATTTTTTGGAAATTACTGAAACTGAGGGGAGCTTATTCATAATTGACAGAAATGTACATTCTTAAGCGTATGTCAACATTTTTGAAACGTTTGGAGAATAGGCTCAAAGTGTATTGGATCGTTTGCCGAAGTATTCAATCATTCATTTGGTCACAGACAGATATTTATCAAGATAGTTCGACTCGGGAAAAAAGCAAAATGATTTGAGTGTTTGCTTCTTATTGGTTTGATTTTTATTGAGTTTGCAAGGTGAAGTCAATTCTCACACCGTCAGCGGAAGTAAACTGGGTAGACCCTTCTTCATGCCTTAAATATATTTTTTCCTGTGAGAATATTTCTTTCGGCTCCATTCAATTAAGAATAGATCGATAAGTTGGTTCTTTTTTTTACACCTGCCTAAAGTACTTTTCAAACTACGGGGTATTTTGGTTGGGGGTCCTTCCATGAAAAAGTATCCCCTTGTCCCCCTCATAATCGCTGAATAAGCCCCTAATAATGATGTTTTTGATAGATTTATCACTGCAGTATCTGTCTGTGACCAAATGAATGATTGAATACTTCGGCAAACGATCCAATACACTTTGAGCCTATTCTCCAAACGTTTCAAAAATGTTGACATCCGCTTAAGAATGTACATTTCTGTCAATTATGAATAAGCTCCCCTCGGTTTCAGTAATTTCCAAAAAATAAAATAGTATCTCTACGTTCTCTAATTTAATTACGTATCCCTTCAAATCTTGAAATTTTCCTACTGCAGCTAGGTTACTCCGTGCCTCCTATTATTAAGCAAGTGACGTTTTTAAATTACCCCTCCTCCACCCTTTTTTAATGTTGGCTGGGGAGGCTAAGATGTCTAACGCCCCCCCCCCTCTCCTCATTTAATTATATTAGTGTGAGCGTGACAATGACACGCCCTGAAAGTTGCCTTGTAGAGTATGGAATTTTCGCGTTTATTTAAATTTTTTCGTGATTATTTTTTTGGGGGAGGGGGAGGGGGTGGAAGAGGAGGGGGGAGGATAAACTCTTCTCCCCTCCCCTCCCCCTCGTTAAATTATGTTAGTGTAAGCGTGTTAATGACAAACCCTGAAAGTCGTCTTACAAAGTGGAATTTTCGCGTTTAATTAACGTTTTTCGTGATTAATTTTTTTGGGGGGAGGAGGGTGTACCTCCCTCCCCCCTGCCACCTCCCACAAGAAGTCACACTGATGTTCTCTCGGAACAAACGCCATTTGTTTTCATTTTGCCGCCCCATTTCCGCGCCCAGTTTCTGAGCCCAATTCTGAGCAATTTTGGGGGGTTGAGGGGGGGCTTATCCCCCCCCCCCCCCACCACGATAGAATTCACGTAGACAAAAAAAATTTTATTCTACTAGTCGAGAGCTTCAAGAAAATCACCATCTTCAAAATTCCCAGAGGGGGGGGGGGAGGGTTACCCCTTGCTGGCCCACGGTCTATGATGGATTTTCGAAGTTTCACATCTGTCCATACTCTCGCTATACAGGTACTCTAATAACGTCCGATTTTAGTGTATTTTCCAAAGGAAAAATACACTGTTTTTTGCTTAAATGAACTCTCGAAATAATTTCAAACACTTGATATAGACAGACTTTTTCCATAAATTACACCATTTCAAAGAAAATCAATGATAAACATCGTCTGTAACGACCCACGTCATCAAAGAAATTAGCTACGTTTATGCGAGGCTCGAAACCGAGGTTTCACGAAACCCGAGTTTGTAATGCAAGTTTCCTCCGTCGGGTTTATGCGGGCGCTGTAACGTTACAGCGCCCCGCGAAAGTCGGGTACCCGACTTTCGCGGGAAATCAAACTCTCCGATTTTGGCGCTGTCTATGCGCATATTTTCGATGTGTTTTCGATTGAACTTGAATTTCATGTTTGCCCAATTTTCACAAGCTATTCTTCATTTTTTCACAATGAATTGATTCAATAAAATATTAGGTATTACTCTTTTATCCTTTGTATGTTCCACAATTTTTCCACAATATATAAGCGGAGGCTTCATCTTCACTAGAAAAGCCTTTACTGATGAGGAACAGTTGGAAAAAATGACAGTGGATATTTAATCATTTTACGTTCATATTTAAAAATTGAATAAATACCTAACCTCAATAACCCACCTAATCTTAACAACCCTAAAAATCATGCTCGAGCTTATATTCTCAGTTCAGAAAAGTTTCCGTAGGTAATTTTAGTGACGTTAAAAATAATTATGGCAGGCGCAGAAATTCATCATGTTGTTGATTGAGCTTCCAATGATCTTACAATAGATAGGCACCAAGGCCAGATTTACGTTTTTGGCGCCCTGTGCAGAAATTTTCGAGGCGCCCCCCTCGCACGCCCCCCCCCCCCCCCGCCCGCGCATTTCCCAACCCAACTTTGGTTATACTACCAGAGATGGAAAATTTCATGAAATTTATTCGAGAGAAATTTCATAAAATTCCATGAAATTTCAAGAAATTCATTGAAACTTTTGGGGATACCTTCAGGAGGCTAAGATAAACGCCTAGAAACAGTGATTCTAAATTTTGAAATTTTTCACCCCGAGCCTAAAACATTCGCGCGTTGCAAATGTTTTCGTTTAGTTTATTAGATGTTAGGTTGGGGTCTTTCTCTCTAAACTCCCCTTTTTGCCCCCTCTTTGTATCCGGCACCTTCAGTAGAGTAGCAAAATACCGCAGCATCAACAGCAAGACGATCTGAAACGCTTTCAGACCTCCAAAGGTTTAATCAATAATTCTAAAAAAAGTTAATAAATTTCAACTTTTGTGAAATTTATTCGAGCCTTATGAAATTTCATTTTCCTTCTCTGTATACTACGTGCTAACTCTAACGGAATACGAATATTTTGAGTGAGTGAGTGATTCTGGGGCAGAAACCAAAACCAAGTACCTGTTCCTGTTACTGTTAACTACGAAACTAAGAGAAAGTTTGACCGTTAAAGTCTAGGGTCAGGTCATTAAAAAGATATAACGCAATAAATTAATGGTTCTCTGATGTAATTTGGCAGAAGAAAATTCTGGTGGGACAAAAATAGGCATTTCAAACCTATACGCATGCACAGGCACATATGGAGTAGGTAATAAAGGCAATATTTACATTGTTAATGTTGTTTAGTTAATAACTTACGAGATAGTCACATAGTAATATAGACAAAGCAAATTCGTGGAGTTCGAAAGAAAAGAAACCTTCTAGATTGTTCACCGAGGCTTTGGAGAAGAGAAGGCTAAGTAGAACTTTTTCTTCCTTGCCGTAACCCGAGCAAATTCCTCTTTAACGTCCTCGAAACTCAAACTAATGGTGATGTCTGCTTCTATGACCATGATGGCCAAATTAACCATCCTGTCTTGCTCCTGTGATGTACGCAAGTAATTCAGCACGCGTCCAAGGGTAGAAAATGCGCTCCGCTGAGCAGTTGGTCACGGGTGCGTCAGGCCCGGACTTGGGGCGTGTGCACTGTGCAGGGCGTGCGGCGCACACGGGCGCTAGCCTTTGGGGGCGCCACGAAAGAAGAAGAGAGGGGAAAAAGGAAAAGGAAAAAAAGGGAAGAAAGGTTCAGGGGAAAAAAGGAAAAGGAAACAAGGTTGGGCAGTGAAAGCAAAGGAAGAAGGGGGAAATGGAAGGAAAAAGGAGGCAAGAAAAGTGAAAAGAGAGTCCACGAGAAAGGGGGGGGGGCATAAAAACCATAGACAAAATATGAAGAGAATTGCCGTCTAAAGGTAAATTCTCAGGACAAAACCTCCACTTGGTCCATAGACGGTCAGGGGCCCCTTAAGGTGAATTCTGGGTTCGATTAGGGATAATGGGCCTGTTGCAAACTTTTGCTAGAGCAAAACTAAGAGTTGTTTCTTATAGATAATGCCTCAAAAATCACGATGAGCGCATCGGCAAACTCTGAAATGCACTCATAACTTCACAAACTGCGTAAGAAATTTGCCGTTTTTTGAGCTTCCCGCTTCAAAAACGATACTACGGCACAGGTGAACATTTTGTAAGAGGAGTCGTTCCATCGTCGGCAATAATCATCATAGCCGACGCCAATCCGCCAAAACACGTTTGATCGGACGAGATAACACCTGAACTGGATTAGACCAGATAACAATCGGTGTGTTAACGTTCATATTTTCCACGCCCGAATTGATCGACCTTGAACTCTCCTTGAATTACGCGCGGAACTGCGTGCAAGCGTCGGCCATGATGAATATCGCCGACGATGGAGCGACTCCTCTAACAAAATGTTCACCTATGCCGTAGTATCGTTTTTGAAGCGGGAAGCTTAAAAAAACGCAAATTTCTTACGCAGATTGTGAAGTTATGAGTGCATTTCAGACTTTGCCGATGCGCTCATCGTGATTTTTGAGGCATTATCTATAAGAAACAACTCTTATTTTTGCTCTAGCAAAAGTTTGCAACAGGCCCATTCAAGATTAGAGATAGCGCCACCAGTCACCACTGAGAATTTCACTTTCCTTCGACGATTACTGAAATAATATTGTTCATATTACAAAAAGCAGATCCACAAGATATAGATTATTTTTTGCTCGATTTTTTGAGCCTAAAATATTGGCAATTGGAATTACAAGCGCAGAGAAAGTACGGCTGAAACTTTCAGCTCAATGACGGCGGCCGAGCGCGCAACCGAATCCCTCATGTTCTGCCTCTCTCTCTCTCCCATTGCCGCAATGGGAATTACTTTCTGTTGTAGTTACGACTTTATTTTGGGGGATTTTGAGAAGATTTTTTTACTGAGTGTTCCTCAAGTATGTTGCTGTATCCCCTGGATCCCCAATTTTGAATAAGTACTACGGTTTTTATAATTTTGGCAAACATATACGGCTATTCTGAGCAGCGCGACGTGGTGGCCAAATCGCGAAGTTGTAAGCCTGGATTCACCTTAATCCTAAATTTGCGGCTGTATAGAAATACAAGAGTAGGCATGTAGTAAGGGGGCGCCATAAACTATGCACTGTTTTAAGCAGGCGCTAAGCGCCCCCTCCCCCTTACACCACGTTTTCCAAGAATTAGTGGACGCCAGCCGCCTCCCCATACGCGTCTCACAATCAGTCCATGTCGCTAGATTGCAGCTCCGCCAACAGCCTATCGAATTTGACGCGGCGCGGCGCACGGTGTTCGATACGTTTCACGCAATAAAATTGAACGGACACTGCTGCCGGCGTAATTTACATTTATAGGAAAATGCAATTTTCAGGACCATGTGCGTACGAAGGAGGGGGGCCGCCGCCGCCCCCTCTTAGAATTGAAAATAGTATTAGAGGCCCCCCCCCCCCCAGAAATTCTAGATGGTGGGAAAAACTTTTGTCGAGGATGATCATCTCTTTTAATAGAATCTTAAATGAAAACACAGTGTTCATTCACTTGGTATCATTTGAAATTTCCATCGTCCATGGAAGCCTCAAAATGCGTCAAAATAGAGATAAAATTTCATAAATGTTCCAATTGTTTTGAATACAACAATTCGAAAGTATTTTAGGCTGAAAGTAAAAAAGAAGCGTCATTTTTCCGCGGAAATTGATGGAAAATCTGCGGCACGGAAGCCTTAAAGTGCGTCAAAAGAGATTTTAAATGTCAAACATTTTCCGAGGGGGGCCCCCCGAACCCTCCTCTGGGGGGTATTCCATACCCCCCAGCGGTAGGAGGGCCGGGCTTCCCTAACAAATTAACCTACGTCGGCTAATGTTCAGGACAAAGACCAAATCCACACAGGTCAGTCATTGCGCATCTTTTTGAAAGCCACTTCCCCGCCCGGTCCTCGGCGGCACTCATTAAGGTGATTCGATGGACGCCATATTTTGTGTCAGAACGGCATGCGATATATCGCATCAATTGGTTCCATATTTTCAGCTACTCGTCATTTTTCTCCTATTTTGAGATCGCACTTCTGTTGTCAGGAGTCTAAAGCACTCACTTACCAATTTTAACAAAGAAATTCAACGTAATAAAGGCGTGGTTTTTTCAGAGAGAAAATATCGCATTCGAGTGCAGTTTCGATATCAGTATCGAGTGCGATGTTTTCTCTCTGAAAAAACCACGCCTTTATTACGTTGAAGAGCGACGCCAAAAACGACCGTTTTTTGGCACAATTTGGGCCAGAAGGGATTTTTCTGAAACCGGGCCCAAGCGATACCTTATGATACCCTAAAACTCTGGTAAAAATTTTAGCTTGAGTATACGCCCGGTTTTTGAGAAATGAGGGGGCAAAGTTGCCAAATCGCCATCATTCTGGACAGCATTTCTACAGCAAAAAGACGGGAAAAATGGACGAAAAAGTCAAATATTTGATGGGTTTCGGCTGTAAATGTTCTCATTGGGCCCCCAAGCATTTAACTGTGTTCAGTTTCAAAAATTTTGGTCGCACAGTGGTCCAAAATGGGGAGAAATCGTCGACAAATCAGGATTCTTTGTCAAATTTTTAGAAATGGAAGTAAAATTGTCGGTCTGCTGCAGTTTTCATGGCTAACAATGTTCTTATTGGTCCTCAATGTATGAAAATGTGTTCAGCTTCACAAATGTACATCGCACAGTGGTCAAAAATGGGGGAATTAGTGGACAAATTAAGATCCTCTGTCAAACTGTTGGTCCCCAGTGGAGTTTAAATCCCAGAAAAATGCATATTTTTATTTTTTTTAATTATTTATATATGTCAGACCGTGTTGTTTATAGAACGTTGTTATAGAATAGACTTTGTAGCATTATTTCAATAAAATATGCAAACTTTCAGAAATTTAAAAAAAAGAAAGAAAAGTGGAGAGAAAAAATGTAAAAAAGATTTAAATAGTGAAAAAAAGAATTTAAAGAATTTTTCTGGGATCTAAAGTCTACTGGGAACCAATAGTCGTACATCATTTTTAAAAAGTTAGGCAGAAGATCTTAATTTGTCCACTAATTTCCCATTTTGGACCATTGTGCGATGAAAATTTGATAAACTGAACCCAATCGAATGCATTGAAGACCGATAAGAACATTGTTCCCCATGATATCTGCAGGAGACCAACAATTTTACTTCCATTCTTAAAAAGTTTGACAAAGAATCCTTATCTGTCCACGATTTCTCCCCATTTTAGACCACTGTACGTCCAAAATTTTTCAAACTGAAGACAATCACATGCACGGGGGCTCAATAAGAACATTTACAGCCCAAACCCATCAATGGTGTAACTTTTTCGTCCATTTTTCCCGTCTTTTTGCTGTAAAAATGCTGTCCAGAATGATGGCGATTTGGCAACTTTGCCCCCCCCCATTTCTCAAAAACGGTGCGTATACTCAAGCTAAAATTTTTACCAGAGTTTTAGGGTATCATAAGGTATCGTTTGGGCCCGGTTTCAGAAAAATCCCTTCTGGCCCAAATTGTGCCATTCTTGGCGTCGCTCTTTCTTTGTTAAAATTGGTAAGTGAGTGCTTTAGACTCCTGACAACAGAAGTGCGATCTCAAAATAGGAGAAAAATGACGAGTAGCTGAAAATATGGAACCAATTGATGCGATATATCGCATGCCGTTCTGACACAAAATATGGCGTCCATCGAATCACCTTAATGCTACGTCCTACAGCGTCCAGCCCACCTACAAACTAGGGGCCTCAAAGAGGCTCATCGATGGAACTGTTGACTGTTGCCTTTCAAAGATCGTCGGGCCGACGATCTTTAAGGGTAACCGATGTGTTCGGGATACATCACAGATCAGATCTTGAAATTTTCAAGGCATTCCGTGCAGAAATGGCTGAGAAATAGAAGAATTAGTGCCAGTTTGAGAGCCCCAGTTTGTACGTGGGCTGGACGCTTACGTCACAATGGGTGCTCCCTTATAAGCCCTTTGTATGGCATCTCCTTTCCGTAAAGCTCCGCGCGCGGTGTGAACAATCTTGAGCGCGGCCAACTTTTTTGTGCGCGTGAGTATATTTTTCGCGCGTGCAGAGCTATGGAACGTCGTTAGTGTCAAACCCCTTTTCTTGCGCGCGCGGAATTTTTTTTCGGCGCGCGGAAAGTAAAAACCCGTTTTCGATGAAAATCTCTGAATTTCCGGATTCCGCGCCGGTTTTCGATATATTTGCGCCGTTTGTGTCAAAACTATTTTTATCGGCGCGCCGCTTCAAATCTGTTCCGCGCGCGGAATTTTCGATATATCGATTCCTGCTCGCCGTTTGTGTCAAAACTATTTTTTCCGGCGCGGCACTCCAAATCTGTTCCGCGCGCAGAATTTTCGATACATCGATAAAGTGGCGCGCGGGATTATTTTCTGGTGCAGCGCCGGAAAAAACAGTTTTGACACGATCGGCGAGCAGGAATCGATATATCGAAAATCCTGCGCGCGGAACAGATTTGAAGCGGCGCGCCGACAAAAATAAGTTTTGACACAAACGGCGCAAATATATCGAAAACCGGCGCGGAATCCGGAAATTCAGAGATTTTCATCGAAAACGGGTTTTTTCTTTCCGCGCGCCAGAAAAAATTCCGCGCGCGCAAGAAAAGGGTTTTGACACTAACGGCGTTCCATAGTATTGTCCTGCCCCCAAAATTAACGGCATTACCTCCACAAGACTCCCCTGCGATATATCGAATCGATTGTGGCAATGTGACCCAAGAGGGGTTGCGGCCAGAAGCCGACAGAGAGCGCTGAAACTCATACAATGTTGCCAGTCTGTGGTGTATGATGTGTTGCTTGTTAAACGAAATGAAGGCGGGAGACCTATCGGCAAATGCCCGTTCTTCTCAACAAGCCAGTTGGACGGTGGATTGATCGCAATGAAAATTGATGGCGATACATACTGTTCAAAACAAATAGCTTTCTCGACTGACCCCTTTAGTCCACATAACTCTGCCGAAACGACCCCGAACTGTGTTGCTTTTCTTATGTGCGTCGCTTCGTTGATCTTAGTTTGATTTTCTCGGACCGATAATGGCCCAGCCCATATATGAAGGATATCAATGAAATTAAGCGATTTATCTCTTAAGCGACATTTGGACTCACTTAATGAATGTTCAATGATACTACAGAACATGGATGATCGGATGGTAATGCCGAGATTGTGGCAGTTGGTCGATCAGTCCGTCGACAGCAAAATATATTCCCCTGCTCTCTGCTCTCATCAGCCGGTAAAAAAACGATGGCGTTACGTCCCCCTGCGGTTTTGGGCGTTGGGCGCAGAGATGTTAAAATTCATGAGGTCTTTTTTTTTTTTTTTTACCACTTCAAATAGTGCACAAGGGCCAATCCTTGCCCTTTATCCCGTCCCCCTCCAACCCCTCAACCAGTCCCAGGCAACAATTATTGTTTGAGACCATCATACTCGGATCGTCTGGCCGGGAATCGTACCCGGGACCTCCCGATCATAGAGCTGGCGCTACAACCATTACACCATACTGCCGTGCAAAGGAAAAACGCCGTATGAACCTTCAGGCGTTGCCACATTTCCTTTGAAAAACACGAATTTCCTGGTAAACTCATGAATATTTTCCCTCCACTTTTTCAGATAATTTCGCTCGTAATTCCACCGAAAAGTCCTGAAAATTTCAAGGGAAAATATTCATAAATTTCCTCAAAAATTAACATTGTATCGAAGGAAATTTGGCAACCCTTGAATGTTCATACGGCGTTTTTCCTTAGCACGGCAGCTTAGGAGGCCGACTATTTCGAAATTTCATTCAAAATTCATTACTTAGAGAATACTAATTCGAGGAAGGGGATCATACAAAACGTTAGGTTTTTTTTCGTCTTCTTTTTTGAGTAGTGCAGTATGTTACACAGGTGGGTTATATGAAGATGAGGGAGAAAGAAAAAAATCTGAATTTCAGAATTACGTATTTTATAGCTCTTCTAAGCACCCACCCACCCACACACACTTTTTTTGAGGCGAACGTGCGGCGTTCGTCTTAGAAATTCACATGAAGTATCAAATTTGCAATGCGGCACGGAAGAAAATGAAATTGCTGATTCAACAATTTTGTGGTTAAAAGAGGTGTTCGACGTGTTTCATTGTAAATTTTACAATTAAAAAATGCTAATGCAACCACCCCCGTAGCTCAATTAGCTTTCCATTATTGAAAATGGATATTATTGGGGGGCATATAAGTGCAGTTTTTGCTATTCCGAGAAATGCGTGTTTAAAGTTTCGAAATTACATGGATCCATATGGCGGAGAGAAAGCTCAAACTGACTCTTTCATGCTTTAAAATTGGAAATTTGGAACGAGTTTTCCACAGAATATGCATTAAGACTAATTTTACTTAATATCATTAATATCTTAAATTTTTCAAAAACTGCATTTATGCGCCTTGTCCTCCAAACCCCTCATTTGGAACAAGTCGGACAGTTTGTAGGTAAGTACAAAACTGTTAAATCAGCAATTTAATTTTTTCGGTGGATATTCACAGCATTTTAACTCACTTTTTACGGGTTGGTTCCGCAGCCTGTAACAAATCACGCCGACGATTTGCAAGTTCAACTAACAATGTTTTTTTTCCAACGAAGTTCATCTCATAAAAAATTCAAAATTTAATTTTTATTTTTTTTGGTTGGTTCAGAAGTAGCCTCATTCATTCGCATAAGTTAGCATAAGTTTCATAAGTTTTACGTGAAATTGCCACAATATCTCCCTTGAAATTTTCCGTCACTCTGCGGAGCTCTTGTATATGATACCTAATTTATTAACCAACTATTCCTATTTTTTTTTTCAAATTTTTCGCGAATTGCTGATTTTTTTCCGTAAGGAAGAAATCAACTTTCAAAAAAAGCTCTAATCAGGCTGCAATGATGGTATAGTTCTTAGGGCTTCTATAGGGGAGAGTTTACCTCTAACTACTCTTACTCTATGCTGCTATCTATATATATTCTATTATCTCCTTGTAAAAGAAGAAAGTGAGGTTATGTTTATATTAACTGATGAGAACTCACCGTAAGTAAATATATGTACTTGGTGAATTACGTCTTTTACTAATCCCTTGTCGACTATCCTCTGGGTTACGTGTGACTTTTCCACCTCTGTTACCCAGCGCGGGTCTTGAGGACTCTTGAAGACCCACTCTTCTTGAAGACTTTACTTTACAACTCTTAAATCAAGATCTATGCGGGGTATATATTTCAGAGTCAAATACTGATTAACTGCCACATCATACAATTTCACGGTTATAACAATCTTTTTTAGTTTTGAAATTTTCAAGTAAGTCACTGGAACATCTGAAAGGATTCTAAAAAAGGTAGATCATTGGCTGAAAATGCAGAATTGGTTCTCTTTGACAGAAAACTTGCGCTCTAAGATGTGCTGATAGGTGGAAGGCTGGTACATGACTTACTTTAAGCCAGAATTGACAAACCTTCATGCAAATGTACTTCTCCTTCGATGCTTAGACGGACTATCGACGTGCTTTTCCACAACATTGTCGAACATTAATTAATGGAGCCCATTAATTTTTTAAACACTAAGAGTTGTGGAAGAGCATGGTGACATCCTGGATGAACTAACTCGGAGAGAATAAACTGGATTGTTTCAATTGTTTCATAGCCGCAAGAGAGATGCTGTGTTCTTCAGCTGCAAAATATTATTTTGCGTACACTGAAGTAGAGAAATTTCAACTGGAGAGAACTTAGGTATGATTAGACTTTCCACAGGGGGCAGACTTAGCAAGCGATCTGCATAGCTAGGGAACACGGCAGCCTTGTGATTTCGGAGCGGAGACGCCAAAACATAAAATTTAGAAAAGAGTAACAACTGAAGTAACCATTTTTATTCTTCATCTGCCTTCATAAGGGTGCGGTTATGTAGTAGAGGAAACAAACTGATGACAATTATTGCATCAATACGATAAGCGCTAGTTAAAAGTAGAGTCCCTTTATACTGAGAGTCAAGACAATTTGAATCCATTTCTGATTGGTTCCCGTATTTTAGGCCTCCACAGTGTCACAAACGGGAATAAAGATTACATTTTCACCAATTGCAAAGATTATAATCTGGAATGGACCAGGGAATTACGGGTTCGGCAAGGAACAAACGGAATGAGAGGAGGAACGGAGAAAGGCATTTGAGAATGGGCCGATCAAAGATTACGAAAAACGTTCAATTTCTGTAATCTTTATTCCCGTTTGTGACATCCATGAGCTGAATTGTCTTGACTCTCAGTATAAAGGGACTCTAGTTAAAAGCAAGCAATGTGGTTACACTTTTTCACGAATCTAATCACATCACCAATACTAAATTACAAGTCTCCCGATCCACGAGTACTAGGGGAAAAGTTAGAGTCCCTTTATACCCAGAGTTACGACAACTCACTTTTGGTAGGGCCAGGGTTGGGCTGAAAGTGGCCTAAAAAAAATCCAATTCTGATTGGTTCTCGCTCATGGAGGCCGAAACGAGTGCACCGAGATGGCGGTACCTCGTATGTGAACAAGAATAATGAAAATATTACCTATACCTAATTGTGGTTTATCAAGAGTAAATTGTTATTGCCATCGGTCCAAAATGAAAATAGATTAAGAAATTATTCACAAACCAATCTCATTTTCTTTTTAATTGATCAATTTGTTGATGTTGTTGTTTCTGTGTGACAGACATCGCAGGATTCCTGATCCTTATCCCCCAATATCGTTCGTTTGGGTGCACTCGTTTCGGCCTCCATGGCCAGCCAAGGCCGGCTGTCAGTCAGCTGATAATCGAGTTGTCGTAACTCTGGGTATAAAGGGACTCTAGGAAAAGTCTATGAGATACTAATTGATAATTTCACTTAATGGATTCTAACCTCCTCTAACTCTTAATTCACGCTCATGATCATGTTTCGAGAGTTATCAGCGATTATCAGATTGTCTCACAATTTCACACTGACTATTATACCCAGAGTTACGACAACTCACTTTTGGTTGGGCCAGGGTTGGGCTGAAAGTGGCCTAAAAAAAAATCCAATTCTGATTGGTTCTCGCTCATGGAGGCCGAAACGAGTGCACCAAGATGGCGGTACCTCGTATGTGAACAAGAATAATGAAAATATTACCTAATTGTGGTTTATCAAGAGTAAATTGTTATTTCCATCGGTCCAAAATGAAAATAGATCAAGAAATTATTCACAAACCAATCTCATTTTCTTTTTAACTGATCAATTTATTGATGTTGTTGTTTTTGTGTGACAGACATCGCAGGATTCCTGATCCTTATCCCTCAATATCGTTCGTTTGGGTGCACTCGTTTCGGCTTCCATGGCCAGCCAAGGCCGGCTGTCAGTCAGCTGATAATCGAGTTGTCGTAACTCTGGGTATAAAGGGACTCTAGTCAGAAACACCTATAAAGAAATCTCATGCTTACTTTTTGGTTTGGCAACATCGTAAAATTCGAGACAGCCTTACATCTCGAAACATCGACCGATCGATTTGGGCACAATGCCAAAGTTTCGATCTCTCGCTCGACCATGTTGGATTTTTGGAGGTAATGCCGTTGTAGGTAATGTCCCGCCCCCCCCAATTGAGCGTCTGATAGACCGTAATCGATAACGGTTCGATGTATCGTTTGGTTCAAGACAATAGAACATAACCTCAAACCGATGGAAAAGCTGAAAATGAGAAATTTCCTGACAATTCACTTTGAATTGGCATTTGGTACTCAAAAGAATAAAAAATATGTTTTAAAAGACCCGTTCTCTCAGATTTCTGAATTTACTTTTGAGGCTATGTTTATGTTTTGAACTGAACCAATCGATATCGATACAATCTCAGCCGTTTGATGTATCGAATTTCAACAATTTCAACCGTTCGTTACAAAGACATGAAGACGGAGCACTAAAAGCAAAAAATGAAGCTTCTAGAGCTTCTTTTCAATCACCTCTACTATTGGCTAGAGGATTGGCGGCGAAATCGGGACAAGTTTGAATTCAAATGTAGGGCGGGAACTAATAAATAAAATTGCGGAAACAAAGTATTTTAGGTTGATTTTTGCCCAAATTCAGGTACACACTCATATTTTTTTAACTTTAGGTTAGTTTCGGTCCGTCGTCGACCGATTAATTTCATTTGGGAGTAACGTAGATCTAGAACTGTAACGGCCTGTTTGAACCTGCAGAACCACCATAAGCAGAAGAAAAACTAACTTTATCTGAGATTACTGCCTGTTACCGAGCAAAAGTAGGTGTAATATATTAGGACGCAGACCGAACTTTCTTAATATAATCGTTTTAAGCATTTAAAACACGTTTCGAAGAAGAAATAAGGAAAATCAAGAGGACAAGTTCAAATCAAATTTCCGTTTGCCGCCATGGATTCCCGCGCTCATTTACACACTCACACAAATGCGCAGCGCCGAACCTAGCTTCACTTTTTCCCCGTGCTTTTAGATACGAGCACTCCGTCTTTATGTCTTTGGTTCGTTACCGGCCGTTATAATCTCAATGTGTCAATCCAAGGCGGATAAAGAATGGTGGTCGCATTTCGTACCCTCTGGACGTCACACGGTATCGGGTACATCGGGTACATGAGCTGGCCGAGGCCGGGGGGGCCGACTCAACCTCGGATTGCACGGCATAACCCGTACCCTTCTGACGTCACAACGCTTCAAGATGGCAGCCAAAATCGAAATGCGACCACCATTCTTTATCCGCCTTGGTGTCAATCATTGACTTATAACACGATTGTATTATACGTTATACGTCAACGGTTACAATTCGAAGGTTCTCAGATCTCAGATTGATTACAGACTGTTTTTAATTAGTGTTAATGCCAAAGGCAAACATAATTTATCCATATCCGCTTTTCCAGGCACACTTATCTTAATTTTGTGAATCAAATTTCTTCACAATGGATTCATTCACTGAGGTCTGTATTCGTTTTCTCCATCTCTTATTCAAAACCCCTCCAAACTACTCAGGGGGTAAGGAACAAGTCTAAACATTTGTGCTTTTTAGAAATCATTTAAACAAAAGATTTCCATGCTTAAACACCATAACCTCACTCTTGATACTACGACAAATCTGTCTTGATCGGTCAAGAGCTGGATCATTGAATGTACGTCGATGGGATGAGACAAAACACAGACCTATTTTAACCATACAAATTGTATTATGATGTCGTATCGTGCTGCTTTAAATTTTCCCTAATCAGCTCGCAGGTTCTAGTACTGTTCCTTGGGTTGTCGTACCATATCAGTCATTACTCAAAGATTATTTTTCAGGAATCAAATTTTGTGGTTCATTGCAAGAGACCCATATATGTTGTTGCACTTATTACACCACTCCTGATGAAGAAATTTTCAGACAAGTGGTAGGTGACCCCTTTCCCTCTCCTACCATTTTTACTATCGAGCCTCTTTTAGGTCTGGTACATAATTGGACCGCTACATTTTTGGCTGCGGTTCCATACGAATCGGCAGCTGGTACAGAGAGACTAATAAAGGTTGAAGGTAGGAGAGGGCATGAATTCACATAAGTGGTAGATAGTACTGTCTATCGGAGACGTTAAGAAAATCCAAAGAAACGAACACACATGGAGAATCTACCCATCCCCCTATTCTACAATCCCCTATTCTATCTCCCTATTGATACAAAGAATTGAAGCTGGCATCCATGTGAAATGAAGATAGTCTGCCCAAATTTTGGCATGGAAAGTAAAAGTAAGAATCAAGCTGGCGGATCTTCTGTCTCAGTCTGAAAGTGCGTAAACTTATTTGGTGTGAATTCCAATTACTTGTACTGAACTTCACCGAACCAAATTGAACGTTGAAAACATAACTGCAGAGCTCCTCAACAGAAAATCCACAAGAATAACCATCATTACACAGGGGATGACTGGATAAGATGTCAATTCTGTCAGTAGGGAACTGCTTTTGCTCCTAGTCAACCTCCTGACACAGTTGTACTTACATCCTCTTAAACTGAATACCTAAAAAAAACTGAAAGCAGGTGGCAAGTAACCGCATATCATAGCGGCCAAACAGAGTGGAGTTTAAAGGTGCAACTTTCAGTACTGTTCATCAGGTGCTTTGAGCTTTCAATTTTAAGCTCTACTTGTTTTTTTGGTTTTCGTCCCCTTTAGTCACAACATATTATCTATCTGTAATCAATTTAAATGGTTTTTTAAAGAGTTGCTTCAGTTTTTCACTTTTGTTTTTTCCCCCCCATTTTTTAGCGGATGATGGAACGGGCTAAAGCACGAAAGGATCGCCTCAAAAATCAATTGAAAATCACAGACGGTCTGAGAATCGGCATCCAGCCAAATGTCTCACCGTTGAAGGAACCAAACTTCACAAATGCTGTTGACTCAGAACCTTGTACAAGGAAGTTTATGAATGACACTAAATCTCCACATTATGTGCATTCACATGATACCTCATCAAGTTCAGATGCAGCGGTTGATGGAGTAGATGAAAACGCACCATTTTTAGGCAGCAAAAAAACTGAAGAAAGTTCATCCTTGTCAACAGGAGTAAATTTAGTTTCATCAAAAAATCGATTGAAGGAACGATCACCATTCAGAGCACAAGTGGATTTTACTGCAACTGATATTCAGAAACCTGATTCAAAGTATTTTTTCAGCAGACAAGGAGGAAAGTCCACTTTTAATGTCGATGTCAGTGTACAATCTCCTCAAAAAACTTCTGCTCTTTCCTCTGATATGACAGCTGCAGATCCTGAGACACATTGTAAGTAGCTTTCATCTGTTCGTGCAATTCCTTCATATTTGTCTGTAATTAGTTAACAATCAACATTGAAATTGCAAAAATGCGTATCCCAATTTGTAATGCTTCAGACTTCCTGCGATAATTTATTTTCCAAATTTGAAAATAAGCACTCAGCGGACTACAGCGAAAACTTCCCCAAATTTTCTTCTTGGAGTGAGGAATACTCTGTGAAAACTAGCAATAGTGCTGCATTGTTCTACTTTGACAAGATAAAATGGGAGCAGAGATTTTAAAAGACCAAAATGAGATGCATGTTTTTGCAGCTTCACCATCGCAATGTGTCTAAACATTATTATCCGTAACCTTTCGCAAAATTAGCACATATTTGAGCTTTCTGTCTTGAAAAATATATGGCTGCAACGTTGTAATTTGATGCAAATGAGTCTCTCCTGCGGGCCGATTATTGAAAGTTTAAAGCAGCCCGATAAGACATCGAATTGCGATATATTGCATGGTTAAGATAGGGCTATGTCTTGTCGTATCGGGCTGACATAGTTTCAATAATCGGGCCGCTGTTGAATGAGGCTTCATTCAGTCATGGTTTCCTCTAAGTGAGGAGTTGAAAAGTGCAAAACTTACTAATGCAAATCAAGAATTTCCTAGGATTTGTCTTCCTTTTTCAATCTGAATTTTAAATAGTTATACAGGGACAGAGAGCTGGAGAATTAGCATTTATTGTGTATTTCATTCGGTACTGAACTGCTTATCCCCAGGATTCAAGGAAAAGTGAAGAAACATGTCGACCATGTTTGTTTTTTGAGTAATGTTTTAGAAAGCAGGTAATCGGTACTGCTCCGAATGTGAGCGTGTTACATGAATGATCAGGTTAATGACACTTGTGCAGTCCCGGGTCAGCAAATGTTCAGGCTTTAATCTCCTTTTGTGAACTGTATGAAAGATGCTGTCTAATAATAATTCAAAGAGTTGAAAATGTAATATAGTAAGGCGCAAAAATGATGAGGTTGTGACAAGAGATATTGTAAGTAAATGGAAAGTCTAGGAATTTGAATGTGATCACGAATGCGGTAAACATTAAAACTAATGTTGGTAATGCTTTACATTGCTATTATTGTTAATTGTCTCTTTGACAGTCTGAACTCTACTATTTTCACGTCTATCAGTGGACTGTGAGCAGTACAAGGGCCAGGAGGAAGTTTGGGACTTGAAAAATCGAAAAATTTTGGCTCTGTCTAAAAGTCATAGAATTTTCTACGAAGGGTCATTGAAGAGTCTGGGAATGTCAAGAAATTTTAAAGTTCAAAACTTTTGTGGACCCTGGATAACATTTTTTGAGAAATTTTCAGAGGAAACCCCTGGGGGGCCTGGGGTCCCTCTTCATACCTCAAGATCTTTGCATACCGGAAGACCTATCTGTGTATAGAACAAGCTGCACAACTTTTGTTTCAGCTCAAGCTAAAAATCCGAGCAATTCTTCTACATATCCAGCTTTCAAGTCAAATGCTTTTCTGTGAAAGATGTGTCTTTTACTTAATCTTGATTTTATTTTTTTTCTTGCGTAGGCATCATTCGACCCGGAGAGGAAGTCACAATCGAAGCGGACCCCCAAGATATTGAAGAGGCAGAGACCACTCATTCAGATTTGACCAGGCAAGATGCAAAGATGAGACTGAAGAAGCTTGGTGCCCTTTACGGAGGTATAATTTAGTTCCATTAGTTTTTAGTTCCACTGCTTGGTTTCAAGAGAATGAAGGGGTAGGTAAGAATTAATTAATGTTATTTGGCGGGTGGGATTCAATAGCTGCAATCTAGACATTTCATGAATTGGGGAATGGTAGGGTACACTTATAACATGCCATAGGACTGAGCCTAAAATCTGACTTTTCTAATCAGAGTTAGATCCAGGGATGCAAAAACTTTTCGACCACATGAGCGGGCGGGTCCCTATTAATTGCTTGTAAAAACAGGAACGTCCCAAAAACTGAGTTCAAAAATGAGGAAATCGCCAAAATCAAGAGATTTTTTGCAATTCTGCAGCTGTTATCTTGCACAGAGTCGTATAAGAGTCATCTTCTGGAAAGGGTATCCCTGGGTAATGGCACCAAGATGCCCCTTCTCACTTTAAAAAAAAATTAAAATTTATGTTTTTCAACTCAGCTCAGGGAACAGAATGAGTGCACCAAACTTTCAATTCTGGAGGGGTTAGGTCAAAAAGTGCCAATTTTTGGTCTGATTTGACATGGAATGACCCTGACTTAACCTGAACCCCCCTTCCCCTCCAAAGAAAAAAAACCCATCAGTCTCTGTAATTTTTAGGGCATGTCCACAATGTGGTCGCAACTGCACAGTTTAGAACAATTTCCACCCCTCTCGTTCGACATACCAGTAAAGACATTGCATTCTTTGTTCAATTCAATAAAAAAATAAGTGCCACCCTACTACCCCTTTGCTGCGGCAAAGGTTCTCCCCAAAGGTATCACTAGCACCGTTCACACTTAGCTGCTACGTTGCCAAACATCTAAAAATTGTTTTAATCTTTGATGTAAACTTTTGCACTTAACCATTTATGAAAATTTCAAGGATCAATCTTGATGACAAAAGCAATATCGGGTGAAATTTTCAAGTGATTCTGTAGGTTAGTTTTTCCATAAAAAATTGGGCAAATTCAGGAACTTTGGCAACATGGTAGCTCAGCATAAATGGCGCTTGCCCCAGAGGATGACAGTATCCTGATTTCAAAAATGTTTGTTGTTATAACCTAAAAAAATTATCTTCTATTAGCCCTGAAAATAAGTATTTCAAGGATACTTGTAATATTTCCTTTCAAAGCTAATTAAGTAAAGGATGCAGGGGTGTCGAACGCTCTTAGCCTTCCGATATTCCCAATTGACCTTCCCATTTTAAAAAACCCTTTTTCCTCAGAAAGGGTATCCCTGGGTAAGGGCACCAAAATGCCCCTCCTCACGGAATTTGAATTGAAAGGTCTAAACCCTTTCAGGAGGTCCTGAAAACATGGTTTTGGGCAATTTTACCCTCCTTACCCCAACCACCCCCCCTCCCTCCAGCCCCGAAAACCCCATTTTTCAGGGAATTTTAGGGTATTTTCACGTTTTATTTCACATCTCCCGCAATTTTCGATAAAAATGCACCAAAATTTCACCAATTACTCATCAGACCAGTCAGATTCTTGGGTAAAGAAAATCAAATTTATTGTACCTTATTTAGACCCCTAAAAAAATTCGTAAAAATCGTCAATTTCCAATTTTTTCAGATTTTAGCGGTTTTAAAAAAAATAAGGACACATACATTTTTTGTTTTTTCCTTTAAATGTAGATAATATATCCAGTTGTTACCCAAAAAAATGTCAAGCCTTCACGCGTGGTGCGTCCCACGGAAAAAATGGTTTTTTTGGCGCTGAAACGGTTAAAATGGCTCTTTTGGCAACGGTTTACTCGCACGCCATCAAGATTGTAACACTAAATTCTCTAGTTTTTGTTTTCAGTGTTTCAAAAGGCATGCCCTAGCATCGTCAGAAAAGGTTTCAAGTCGATCGAGTCCTTAAGCCCCACGTAAAGTACCGGATTTTGGCGCTGAAATGGTCAACATTGCTATTTCAGAAGAGGTTACTCGCGTAGGGTGGCCCTTATTTTTACATTTACGGAGTTTAAAGTGCGGAACTCTGCAAGTGGTTTCATTTGATGAGAAAATAAAGGGAAAAAACTAAAAATTGAGAAAAAATTGTTTTAAAACGCGCCTCAAAGAGCCTAAAGTTCCGAGCGTGGCGTGCGAAGACGCGTTTTTTCGTCATTTCGCGAATTTTTTTCCTCCCTTTAAAATGTTCCTACGGCTTTGAAATTTTTATAGGTCATACACTGTTTGAGTACTTTACGAGAAAAATAATGAAATTTACATCGCTCAGTTTAAAATGCCCTTTTATCCCCATCAAAGAGGCCACCAAAGATTAAAACAATTTTTAGATGTTTGGCAAAGTAGCAGCTAAGTGTGAACGGTGCTAGTGATATCTTTGGGGAGAACCTTTGCTGCAGCAAAGTGGTAGTAGGGTGGCACTTATTTTTTGATTGAATTGAACAAAGAGTGCAATGTCTTTATTGGTATGTCGTACGAGAGGGATGCAAATTGTTCTAAACTGTGCAGTTGCGACCACATTGTGGACATGCCCTAAAAATTACAGAGGCTGATGGGTTTTTTTTTTGGAGGGGGGGGGGTTCAGGTTAAGTCAGGGTCATTCCATGTCAAATCAGACCAAAAATTGGCACTTTTTGACCTAACCCCTCCAGAATTGAAAGTTTGATGCACTCATTCTGTTCCCTGAGCTGAGTTGAAAGACATGAATTTTAATTTTTTTTTTTTTTTTTGATGCCTCGTTCAATTTTTGTTGAGCTTCAGAGTTCGGGTAAGTTAACAGACATCAGCACTGTTAAGAGTCTGTAACTTTAGAACGGTTGATCCGAGCTAAACTGTTCTGAAATCAATGAAAAGCCCCTTTAATGCACTTTTTACTCATACATAACACTATTTGAAATAACTTCAAAATTTTTTGTTAAAAAATTGTAAATTCGAAAATTGAAATATCTCGAAATTGGGTAAATCAAATTGTACGAAATTTTGAATCCTGATGCAAAAATTCAGATTGGAGACTTGATAGAGTCAAAAGTTATAGCAAAAGAAGTCCGATTTTCCCAAGTGCAAAAGCGCGGCGGTCAACGCGAGCTGCCCCCAACCCGCGGCTTTCCTGGAATATCTCAGGCCGCCTTTTGCGTTGCCGACGGACGTCGTGATCCAGGCGAGCCGGTTCCGGGAACGCTGCGGCTCGGGGCCGCTCGCGTCACCCACCGCGCCTTCGCTTTCGAGAAAAACGAACTTTTTTGGCTCATTACTTTTGACTCTATTAAGTCTCCACCCTGAATTTTTGCATCCAAATTCCCCGCGGTATAACCAACCTCCATTCAAAATTTCGTGCGATTTAATTTGCCCCTTTTTCAGATATTTCAATTTTCGACTTTACAATTTGTTAACAAAAAAATTTGAGGTTATGTCAAATTGTGATATATATAAATTAAAAGTTCATTTAAGGGGCTTTTCATTGATACCAAGACAGTTCAGCTCGAATCAATTGTTCTAAAGTTACAGACTCTTAAAGGTGCTGATGCCTGTTAACTTGCCAGAACTCTGAAGCTCAACAAAAAGTGAACGAGGCATCAAAAAAAAGTAAAATTTATGTTTTTTAACTCAGCTCAGTGAACAGAATGAGAGTGCCAAATTTCATTCAGTTCTGAAGGGGTCAGGTCAAATCACTGGTCTGATTATGCATGGAATGATCCGTCAGCGCGTTGTGTTGACTTGCTTTCTGCTGAAAGCCAGGGTTGCCACGGGCAAGGTAAACTGAGAAATGTCAGGGAAAACCCGGAAATGTTAGGGAAAATTACGAAAATGTCAGGGTAAATTTATTAAATCACCCTCATATGCTTTCTAGAATAGGTTTGAGGTTTTGAACAAATTTTACCTGAAAACTATTTTCAATTATGCCTTTTTAACCATCCATCACATCTTCAGTTGTCAGGGAATTTCGCCAAAATGTGTCAGGGAAATTAAGGGAATGTCAGGGAATTTTATTTTCTAAATTCTGTGGCAACCCTCTGAAACTGAACTTTCTTCCAAAGCTTTTACAAAATTTTGATCAGGGTGTCGTCCTGACCTTTTGGCAAAAACCTTGCGCGCTGCAGAAAATTGCAGAAGCCTAGAAAAGTTTGCACCCCTGCTTTACGATGAAACAACTTGGTAACCCGAAAATTTTTGAAAAGAAAAGGGGGAGGCTAAAAAGATCACTGGGAAGGTGATCGAATGTGGCCGCATCTTCTTGTTTGGTATTTTAGCCATGAAGCGCAAGCTTACGAGGAGGGGGGGGGGGGGGGTATCGACCAAATGTTGCTATGCCCTGCCATTTGGCTTTCTAGCCATAAAATCTACCCTCTAGGAACGTGTTGAAGTAAAGAAAAATATCCAAAAAAGGGAACACAAGGTCTCAGAAGAATGACGACATGTGGACATTTTCATTGTGTTTGGAAGGTAGGTTCAGGCTAGGCCTGTCCCCGAACCGATCGATCGATCGATCGATTATTTCGATGATCGTTCGAAAACCTGTTTCGATCGAAACTGCTCGATCGAAATGTTCGATCGAAATGCTCGATCGAAGTGCTCGATCGGCATGCCCGATCGAAACGTTTGTTTTGCCCGGTGCCCCTGAACTCACTTTAAATGCGACTTTGTTGTACATCAAAAATTCAAGTTGGAAGTTGTAGTGGGGTACTCCCTGATGGGTTTTTGGGCAATTTCGAAATAGGTTGTCGGAGCTCCTCGAAAAATAATCGCATTTTTGTGGTTTTTTAGGGGTAAAATAGCAAAATTGGCCTCCGGGCGACTAATTAAACCCCCTCTCCCTCATCCTTGCCTTGACCGATCTGAATTTTTAGTATGTTTTTACCTGGTACAAGATGGGACTTTTCTGAAATTTTCATGCCCATACAAATTTTTTTGCTCCCGCGGCAGCGTTGCCAAGTTGCGGACTCCAAAATATCGAATTTAATGATAAAATGAAGGTTTCGGAGTGTGATTTCCATTCAAAATCAAAAATTCAAATTGTAAGTTGTAGTAGGGTACTGTCTGATGGGGTTTTGGCCAATTTCGAAGTAGAGTGTTTGAGATTTTTGAAAAGTAATCGAATTTTTGGGGTTTTTTAAGGGTAAAATAGCACACTGAGCACGGGGCGGCAAGTTGAACCTTTTCTCTCTCATCCTTGCCGTGACCGATCTGAACTTTTAGTATGTATTAACCTGGTATAAGATATGACTTTTCTGAAATTTTCATGCCCATACAAAACTTTTTGCCCCCCGCGGCAGCGTTGCCAATTTGCGGACTCAAAAATATCGAATTTGATGATAAAATGAAGGTTTCGAGGTGTGATTTCCTCCAAAATTTCACGAAAAATGTGGAATCTGAGAGTTTTCGATAAGAAAAGGCATATTTGAACAATTTAGAGTTGCAGTGTTGCCAGCTTTTGATTTAAAATTCGTCAAAATGACCCAAATCGCGTTGCAACCATGAAAATTATGCCATTACTTACTTGATGGGTGCAGCTAACTCAAAAAGAGAGGCCGGATAAAGCGATGAGTCGGGGGAAAACGAGCGGTTCGGGTTGACAGAAAGTTCTTAAATCTACTCCATCACCAGAAAATAGAATTTGAGAACTTTCTCCCACCCCCCCAAACCTTATCCCTGTTGCAGTCAATCCTTCGAACATCTGATCTGAAATTTTGCCCCCGAATTTTTACCAAAAACATGATGTGTTTTTGCACAAAAACGTGTTTTTATTTTTCATGTTTTTGGTAAAAATTCGGGGGCAAAATTTCAGATCAGATGTTCGAAGGATTGACTGCAACAGGGATAAGGTTTGGGGGGGTGGGAGAAAGTTCTCAAATTCTATTTTCTGGTGATGGAGTAGATTTAAGAACTTTCTGTCAACCCGAACCGCTCGTTTTCCCCCGACTCATCGCTTTATCCGGCCTCTCTTTTTGAGTTAGCTGCACCCATCAAGTAAGTAATGGCATAATTTTCATGGTACCTAAATGCATAGAGTACAGAAGAACCGTAATAACCAATTCTGAACGAAATGAAAATCCAGCGCTCGAGGTTGCAACGCGATTTGGGTCATTTTGACGAATTTTAAATCAAAAGCTGGCAACACTGCAACTCTAAATTGTTCAAATATGCCTTTTCTTATCGAAAACTCTCAGATTGCACATTTTTCGTGAAATTTTGGAGGAAATCACACCTCGAAACCTTCATTTTATCATCAAATTCGATATTTTTGAGTCCGCAAATTGGCAACGCTGCCGCGGGGGGCAAAAAGTTTTGTATGGGCATGAAAATTTCAGAAAAGTCATATCTTATACCAGGTTAATACATACTAAAAGTTCAGATCGGTCACGGCAAGGATGAGGGAGAAAAGGTTCTACTTGCCGCCCCGTGCTCAGTGTGCTATTTTACCCTTAAAAAACCCCAAAAATTCGATTACTTTTCAAAAATCTCAAACACTCTACTTCGAAATTGGCCAAAACCCCATCAGGCAGTACCCTACTACAACTTACAATTTGAATTTTTGATTTTGAATGGAAATCACACTCCGAAACCTTCATTTTATCATTAAATTCGATATTTTGGAGTCCGCAACTTGGCAACGCTGCCGCGGGAGCAAAAAAATTTGTATGGGCATGAAAATTTCAGAAAAGTCCCATCTTGTACCAGGTAAAAACATACTAAAAATTCAGATCGGTCAAGGCAAGGATGAGGGAGAGGGGGTTTAATTAGTCGCCCGGAGGCCAATTTTGCTATTTTACCCCTAAAAAACCACAAAAATGCGATTATTTTTCGAGGAGCTCCGACAACCTATTTCGAAATTGCCCAAAAACCCATCAGGGAGTACCCCACTACAACTTCCAACTTGAATTTTTGATGTACAACAAAGTCGCATTTAAAGTGAGTTCAGGGGCACCGTGTTTGAAAGCCGTTTCGATCGAAATGTTATTTTGTAATGTTGAAATAAGATTTACCATGTTTAGCAAATAATTGCAGAATTTTCATATTGTTGTCAAGAATTCCTCTTCCTCTAATTTTTTTCTTCGTTTCGAATTCGATTGAAATAACAGCATCAGCGTTAAGTATCGTAGCAGTTCTGTCCGCAAATCATATTATTACCATGTGTTCTGTATACATAGAATTACCGAAAATCATTCCATGTGCTTAATCTTCTCCCCTCCCCCTCCCCCTCCCACAACAAAACGAATTAATTTAACCACACAAACCATGAAAATACCAGGTCTCGATTCTCGTCTATTTACTAAAGTTACTTTACCAGATCAATTTTTATTCAAAATATATGCGCTTATCGCATTCACTCCATTTTTTACTAACCATTTATTTGTAAAGTATCAGAGGTCCGCTACGCTACCCTACCTCCCGATCTCAATGCTCCTTTAGCTCCTAGCCCAAATGCCCATTACCAATAACAATAATGATCCAATGGACCTTGGTAGTATGGCTCGGCGCTCGCCAGCGCTGCGCGTGCCGCGACAATGATAATGATACTAGCTGCATTTAGACAGTTTTGACCATTTCTTTCGAATTTTGCATCCGCTCAGTATACATATTATGTCGGCCCGTACTGCACGCACACACACACACACACCCTCACACACACGCCCTCATCATCCTACATCGAATCGTCTTTATCTCGTCCCCGTTCGTTTTCCTCATATCACACAATTACTCTTCTTCGGTTCGGTATTTGGTTTGACCCCTGGCGCCTGACCTGCTCCAGTGCTCCTCACACCTCGCATAGCTTTTGTTTCATGCACCATGCACCTCTCCTTTCGGTGACGGCACCGCTGACTATCTCTGTTTCCCCTTGCCGCCCATGACTGTGACTGTGACTCCTTCCTCTTTCAAGATCTCGATCCTAGCTCCCGTTTGACTGAAGCTCTTATCGGTGCCGCTACTGCCCACTCTCTTCCCTTCCTCACCTTTGTCGTTCGCGTGATCCGCGTCTCCTTCCTCTTTCATTATCTTTATACATATACGCCACCGTTCAACTGAAGCTCTTCATCAACTTCTCTTTATAAAATCGAATGGATCGAACTTTTAGGAAGTAACTAGTAACCTAATGCGACTCTCCGTCCTGTCTGTTATCCTTCAGCCCTCGCTTCTTGTCTGGGACGACTTACAATTCATTCGGACTTTTGCTCACCTACTCCATCATTTAGCTGCAGTGATGTCAGTAGCCATGTTTACAGACAAGCAACTCATCAAGTTTGAAATGGGGGGAGGGGTGTGTGAAGTTTTTTTTTTCTTTTTTTATGGGCAGTTTGCGTAAATCCGCCAAAGTGTCATCTGTTTTCGCTCGGTTATATTCTCCTCCGACCCCGTTTCTTCTATTCTCTCCCCTTTTTCTTTTCTCTCCAATCCTTCATTCCCCCCCTCCCACATATTTCTTCTCCTCCCTCCGTTTTTCTGTAAAAAAGTTTCGTTTAATTTATTAAAAGAAAAGGAAAAAAAAAGAAGACATATTTACCCATAAAACCTAAGCAAGTTTCTGCAGTGGCAAAGGAGACAAAACTGCTGGTTATAGCCTCAAATTGCCTCTATATGTGGAACATCAAAGTGTCAAAATAGTTCGGGGGAGGCCCCCGGCCCCCTTCCCTCTCACATCTCCTAGAAGGAGTCCGCACACACCCAATTAATGAAATAGGGGAACCTCGTCAAGTACCTGGGGTGGGGGGAGGGGGGTGTGACACCACTGTTTAGCTGCTGGTCTTGCGTCCCTCTTTTACAATTTATTTACACATCACTAGAAGGAGCTTATGCGCGATTTTTGATCCCCAGCAGGTGTAAATTGTAATCAGAGGCTGGCACATGCATATCGGCTGTACGTTTATTCACTTAGTACTTGGAAAATTATGCAAGTCCATAATTTCCAGTAAAAAGAAAGTAAGGTGTAAATTGTAATCAGAGGCTGGCACATGCATATCGGCTGTACGTTTATTCACTTAGTACTTGGAAAATTATGCAAGTCCATAATTTCCAGTAAAAAGAAAGTATACTAAATTGTTCCCAAGGAATTAGTTATTTCAGAACTTTCCACGGATGTTGGTTGACCTTAATCTTTTGGACACCAAAGAGAAATTATAATCATTCTTCTCCTACTAGCACAAAGACTTAAAATGTACAAGAAAAGAAAAAAAATCGTAAAACAAGATGTAAAATAAACCAAAAGTGAAATGACATTCTCCTTTTCTTAAATTTTATTATAAAATGCATCAATTTTTTTAAGAATGTTTAAAACCAATCTAATAAAGATAAGTTCTTAAAATCTTCTCAGATTTTTAAAAACTCTGGTTTCGAAACAATTTTGTATCCAGTTTTCGGGCTTACTCTTTTTACAAAAAAAATTTAGGGGACATTCGAATTTTTAGCGTATCATTCTAGTAATAGATACTCCAAAAGTATTTCCTATTTAGCCGATTAAGCGAATTTTCAGTACAGATATTCTTCCTCAATTTTTTGGTTTTCGCAATCAAAAATTTGACATAAAAAATAAATGTTCGAGGAGGTAAAAAAGAAAAATCGTGATTTTTTACGTGAAAAAGTCAGAGAAAAAATTCAGAGACGTCAATTTTTTACGTAAAAAATCGTAGTTCAATCTGCCTTCTTTGCATTTCTTTCTGACCTCCTTTTAATGTACGGAAAGTAAGATTTTTCACGTAAAAACTTTGTTCTTCCAAATTTTTTTCGGATTTTTTTGCGCAAAAAATCGCGAATTTTTGACGTCAAGATTTCAATTTAATCTCTCAAGTTTTTTTTACATCTTTAATCAAAATTTTTTTACGTTGAGCTCTCCGACTCTGATTTTTTACGGGATCTTCTACGTGCATCTTGTGTACTCGTAAAATTTACCAATTTTCATTTTCAATTTTTCTTTAATAAATTAGGGAAGACGTTTCTTAAGTACAAGAAAGTGCACAAAATCAGCGCTTCAGACGATGGCTGAACTACGCACGTGTCACGTGTCGAAATAGGTTAGGTGTTAAAAAAGGGAGCATAGGCTGAAATAGATGCCGCATTTCAGCTGGGTTAGATAGAGAGGGGAATGATAAGGAAATTAGGGGGGGAAAAATGCGAAAATCGTAGATCGCTAGGTTTCAGGCAGGCTAGGGACGGCGATTCCACGCGTGCCCGCGTCGGCCGTCCATTGCGCCAGCTGGAGTCCCATATAAGAATCCCATCATCCCTCCCCCTCCTTCATCGACTTACAGCTTCATTCACGATGTAGATGTAAGTACCAGACCGCCAGATTGAGTAAAATAAAAAATATTTTCACGAAATCAAACACATGATCAAATTACGTGTTTCGGGGAAAAGGCCGGTACACACTGTTAAAAATTGAGGAGTGAAATTCGGTGTTGGCGTCTACATAGCGCCCAAAAACCCCGAATGAAATGAATGCGAAGTGAGTGTTGCACCATGAAAGCGTATGACACTCCGCAAAAAAATGTAGGCGTTTGCGTTTCCTAATTCAGTATGTTGGCTCACTGTTGAAAACCTTTTTCATTTTAAATGCTGATATGCAGAAAAAGTTCCAATGTTGAAACTTTAAAATCCTTTAAAATTTAAAAATGAAAATATATAAATATCTGAAAACTCTTGTACGTGACTTCGCATGAATTCTTGGCAGACACGTTTAATGCACGCAGATTCATAATTTTTTTCGGGGGGAGGGGGGGCTAATCTCTAAAACAATAAGTTTAGAGCGGAGAGGTGTAGTCGCGGCAGAACGAAATGAGGTTTTTCGTTTGTTTGTTTTTGGAACTCAATATTTATAGATTTTTCGTTCTCTAGCATTATTCTGTCTCAATTCTGATATAAATGAATTTTTTGAGTCCATATTTCTTTACCAAAAATAAATTTTAGTCTCTAGAAGAAAGTGCATTGCTGCGTGTATTGAAAACCCGTCCATAAGGTGCGTTGGAGATTGATCTGATTGTTGGAGTCTTTTCTGCAAGACGACTTTTCAATGATACCATACGGAGGGGGGAGGGGGCTACGGGGTTCCAGACATGATACGCCAATGAAGGATACCCCTCTTGCTGTAGAGAATGTAATATTAAAAAAATGAAAACTAAAGTGCTGAAAAATATTATTAGCAAAGCTTCGGCATCATTGGACGAAATAGCAAAAGCGGGTAAGGTAATCAAAACATGCTGGAGCAGCCAACGCGACGAGTTCATTTGTATGAGAGAGACGGAAGGAATGGAAAAAAGTGATAGTGAATAAAAATCTGAGTGGAGACCGGTGAATAGTGTGGCGATGGCAAATTGGCGATCGGCGGACAAAGACAAAGGCGACAGTGAAGACCTAGATAGACAATCGACAACAAGGAAAACTAGGTAAATGAAGAGATACCGATGAGCGGGGGAGGGGGGCGGATGGGGGCTGAGCGCGCCGTAGAATTCCTTGCCTGAAAAAGATGTGTGATGTTTGCCAATTAGGTTTTGGTTGACGCGATAACCAGTTTCAAGCAAATAATAGTCAAAATGTACGCTGGACCGAAAGTGAGGTGAACCCCGAGGAGGGAAGTCAGAGAGAGAGGAGAGAGAAGAAACTCGGCCGACGGGCGGCGACTGCGGCGACCGGTGATGCAGCGCCACGCCAAGCGAAGCAGATAGGCACGTTGCACGTAACGCAGCTGCAGTGTTGGCGATCGACAGGCAAAGGCGACGGCTGAGAAACAGGTGACATTCGATCGAAGAGGTATCCGAGATCGAGGAAAAACAAGAGCAATACGAGGGGGAAAAGTGAGTAAAGAGATGCCGGCGAACGTGGAGGCGTGGACCGGGAGCAGAGCGGAGGATCAGGTGCGAGGGAACGAGCGAGAACGGAGAATGGGTCACAAAATGCCTTGCCCGAAAGATAAGAAGTGAATGAGGCGTCACTTAGGTTTCAGTTGACGCGAGGAGGCTGCTGTTACTCATAAGTCATAACACGACCGATTGAAAGCAAACGGTCAAAAAGGTCTAAAATGTGCGCGGGCTGAATGTGAGGCAGCCTCCGGGAAGGGAAGCCGGAGGGAGATGAAAAACGCGGTCGACGGCCGGCGCGAAGCAGCGCAGCGATACGCAACGGAGTATGGCATTGATATGCAATCCAAAGCATCTTACATCCATCGAAAGTACTTTCACCCGATAAGGGATCAAAGATTCCCGAGAAAGTTACAAAACGGGTAGGAGGGCTCCTGTTTTTTTTTTCGAGCATCACCCGTTTTGGCTTTTTTAATATACAAGTATAAGTAGGTAATCACCGCTTAAAAATATGTGGAACCTGGTCTTGTTCCTTCCAAAAAATTTTTACTGGGAAGACTTTAGCCAGGGATCCCTTATCCCGTGAATTTTCTTCGGAAGACGTTTTAAAGCTTTCATCAGCGGTGCATGAAACTCCCACGGGAATCCTTTTGAGATTGCTCGAATCGAAAAAATGTAATTGGTTCAAAATAAAAAAAAAAAAAATTAAAAAAAAAAAATTATAACATTACTTTTAAGATTAGCTTTATTCGAACATTAACTCCCCATAATTAATGCCCCGTAAGGGCCAGTAGTGCATTTTTACTTAATAAAAATGAAATAAAAAAAAAATAAATAAAAAAAAAAAATAATTCAAAACGGATTTCGATCGAGCAGATTTCGATCGAGCAGGCTCGATCGAAACAGATTCCGATCGAAACAGGCTTTCGAAACGATTTTTTCGAAGTGAACGATTACGAAATGATCGCTCGATCGTTTCGTACGAACCAACGAGCGATTTCATCGGTTCGGGGACAGCCCTAGTTCAGGCTTAATTTCTTTTTACTCTGCTCTCTCCTTTTTGCCCACAAAACTGTGTTTCTGCGGTACACCATAGTGCAGCTTAATGACTTAATCTTTTTCTAATAATTCTAAAGTAGGTGGGGGGGGGGGGCTGTGGAAGTGGACTCCTTAAAAGCTTCAGGTGGCTTTTCTAGCGTAGGTCTCATCAATTTTAAATGAATTATAATTTTTGAATGTTTCAATTACTAGATCGGCCAAGTCGAGTGTCCTCTCCTATACAACAAACAGAAGAATTATTTGCTGCAGAAGAAGTTAAGAAAACTAGCGGTAAATCAATAGCTCGATCTGCCAGGCTGGCTGCTCTGGCGAGTCAAATCAATCAGTGGGAGGATGATGTCAAAAATGTACCCACTAGTTCAGTAAAAGTGGTAAGTATTTTTACCCCTCTTCTCCTATCATTGTTGGTAAAACTGATGGTTTTAATTAACATCAAAGTACACCTGATGCTCCTTCATTACTTCTAGTCTTTCACTGAAATGGGTTTCAGACATTTTTCATGTGTCCATAAATGTATCCTAAGAAGTATATAATATACAGAAGACACGAATATTGCTTATATACTTATATTAAGGTCAGTAAGTAGTCGCAAGTTGGTTAGGGAAATAAAGACTCAGCAGCAGGCAGTATAATCTCTCTGCAGACAACTTTTAATTTCTTCATCAAAGAGAAAAATTTTGTCCATGCAATGAATTTTTTTTTAATATTGTCCTACGTGTATTCTGATTATTTGGTGAGTCATTGAACCATTACTAAAAGTAATGAATTTGCCTTCGAGGATACTTAAATTTGGCTTTTAAACCTAATTTCCCTTTGATATCCAGGTGAGTTTTTAAGCACTAATGATCCACTGACGAATGTGTGTTCAATTTCTTGACTTCATAAACTATGAGATTGCACATGCTTTTCATCATTAAACTTAGGAAAATATTTATCCAAATAACATTCCAAAAAATATTAGTCTAGGGTCAGGATTGCTGCATCAAAAATATCAGGAGCATCATGCAATTCTTTACATTTATTTATAGGCTGAGAAAATTTCCTCATTTATTATAGAACTTGCAAATTATTTTATTTGTTTGTTTATTATTATTGAATTTCAACATAATCCTCACTGGGGTTTTTTTTTTTTTTTTTTTTTTTAAAAAAAAATAGTTACGGGGTATGAAAAAAAGTAAGTAATAACCTATACAGTTGGTTACATTTTATGTAATGTGATTTAAGGTGTCAAGAAAAGGTAAAGACGAAACACCACGATTTCAACACTCTGTTACCTTCCAATCTCCTAAGAAAGCTGGCTTATCTCACAAAGCAAGATTTTCTTCTATCGCTCCTCATCAGTTTATAAAATCTAATTATCAAAGTGGTGGCATTTCAATGATGGCTCGAGCTCAAAAGTCAGTTTTGAAAAACAAACCTGCCGAAGAACTTTTAGTCGATGGGTTTTTCTCTTCTGACGGAAGTGTACCTGTGAGGTGGGATGTTGAATTTAAATCTCCTGTGGAAGAGATTCCAGGGGAACCTTCCCTCAGCCAAGCGGTAATTGGTTTATGATTTTTTTTTTTTTTTTGCATCTGCATCCTGAGTGTGGAGTGAGTTTTTCTATTAAGCGATGCGTACACCTTTTCAAATTTTTGTGCGCACTGAGATTCTGATAAGGTACTCCTTAAACTTTTTTTCTCCTCTCATCTTGTTTTGTTCTTTGGGCTGTTTTCTCTTCTTTGTTAGTAAAATCTTAAGTTTTGGTCTCTGATAATTTTTCTTTGCTTTTCCATTTTATCAAATAGTTATTACCAGCTTATCAACTTTAACTTATTGGATATTTATCAATATTTTCGGTAAAAATCAAATCCAATTTTGTATCTGTGGGTCATCCCATGTAGAACCTACCAGCCATGCAACCATCCAACTCGGATTTTGCTGATAAATTTATTCCTAATCACACCACCAAATAATGAACTTCTGCAAAATATTAGGTCTCAAATCGAAAAACTCATTGAGATATGAATTTTAGGGGTTTTAAGAATTTTCAAGAAACCAATGTTTCCCGGTCATTTTTCCTAAAAAATTCACCCCAGGCCATTTTTCATCGGATGGAAGTGAAAATTTGACATAATGTCTATGTAAGTATGCAGATTTAAGAGATAAATGCATAAAATGTTCGAGTTCACTCATTGATGTGCTGCAGTTGATTGTTCGTAACACTTTTGGTCTGATTTCAAGGACAAAACTTTCCCCTCTTCAAATGCCCATAACTTTTAAGCTGCAAGTTATTTTTTGCTCCAATTTTTTTTTAAAAATGCTCCCTAGAGTATCAGGAAGACGCTTACAGAACAATTTTGATGATATTTTTGGTTTCAGTACTGTTTTTTTTTTACTTTTGTCCATAAAAGGCCTAAAAAACTGAAAAATACTGAAAGTATGCCAATTGGACTGCATTTTGCAATTTGGACCTATGAATTATGGCTCATCTGAAAAAACACTTATGTGCATAGGGAAACTAATGGCACATACGTTGTTTTTAAACCAGGTCGGAATTTACAGGTCCTAATTGCAAAATGTAGTCCAATTATTGGCCCTAAGTTTGGAGCAGCGACTCAAAAATTGCTCAATTTTTTAATGATTGGTCCTTAGTGTATGTACAATATGCTTGAAAAATAAAATTAATGGTATTTTGGGATTAATTATCGAGGCAATCTTCAATTCATCTCACTCCACTGTTTTTGATCGCTCTCTTTCTGACCGTCAATTGGTTATCTGCTGTCTTAACAATAAATTTTAAGCAAACTATCAACATTGTGTAGTCAGGAATTTGGCGCAAAATCACCAAAGCGGGAAACATGTTTTTCTCCTCCCGGCCAGCAATATTTACGAAGTTTTAGATTTGAGACTGCTTTTGTGTAAAAGAGTTTTTTGAGTATTTATTTTTATCACGCAAGTGTCTGTTTTAAAACTTGAAAGTGATGTCATTTAAGGATAGCAGAAAGTGTTTTGATCCATTCAAGTACCCTAAAAAAGTGTCCAGAGCCACTCTCAGAGTTATCTCGGAGGAATACTTAAAGAAGATTGACGAAGTCAAGAACCCTTAGAAACCATCACCAGGACTTGCAATTTGCATAGGACGTCTAAGAAAGTTGGACAACTTGATCAGTAGGATGTGATTAACAGTTCGCCAGACTTTCAGCTAACACCATCATCTGTTCCTAGTGGCAGTCGAAGTAGTGGAGGTCTTGCTGATGTAGAAAGTGAAACACAGGAAAAAGCACAGGAAGAACTGAATACAGTCCTAATGCATCTTGACCAGTCCCCTCCTAAGCTGCAACTGAACAGCTCAACTGCTCACAACAAAACAGCTTATCGACGGTGTAAGTCGGCAATCTCATAACTCGTTTACGGTGTCTGAAAATCTCCGCCTCTACGTTATTTTTTTAGAAGAGAACAAATTGACATGATTCCTTGAAATTTTTGCAGAATTTTCTTCGCATAGAGAAGAAAAATCACTGAAGTTTTAAATAATAGCCGTTGAGTAGTTTTCCGTTTAAAAAGTAAAGTATGATAGGAAGTCTGCGACGTCGCAAATCGAGCTATGTGATTGCCGACTTACACCGTCGTTATGTTAAACGCAAGGCTGAATCTGTGGTCAGCTCCACTGAAAAAAAAATTTGTATCGTTGTTGGAAATACAGAAGATTTTTTGCATTTATCCAGCGATGCTCAACACAAAATTTGTGATTTGGATGCTCTAGTAGGTCAGTTGATAAGTAAATTGAGCAATGAAAAGTTGACTCGCAATCAGCGAATACAATTACCAGCACTTGCACCACCCTCCTGGGGTAGACCAAGGAGAATAGATGAATTTGCCGTTGGTCAGTACATTGTTAGTCAGTTAACAGTCTAGAAAAATTCTAAAAGGAAAGGGTACCTTAGCTGTGCCAGAGTCAATAAGTGGTAATAATGTGTTTGATCCAACCATTGTCAATCTTTTAATTCATTTTTTTCAAAGTGAAGATAACTCTCGAATGTTAGAGTTGCTTAGAGTTGAAGAAGCAACTAAGCTCTGAATTGAGTGAATCAAGATCAAACCTTACTGCTCTTCATTGATAACATTCTACTTTTTTACTGCAAAATATCCAATTACATGATTTTTGTACGTATTTATTCCTTCTCTTTAAGAATGTACCCCTTGCTTGAGATGTTCAGAAAATATATAACTCAATTTTTTCAAAACTAATAGTTACAATACTTCAACTCTGGTCAACAAGAATAACTTTCCTCAATTTTAAACACAGTGTAATGTGTGGACACTATCAGCACTTTTTATCTTGTCCTTAGATTTTTAATATCAGAATACATTTGTAAGATTTTAACCTCATAACGATGCCATCCAAGAGTCAGTAAATCACATTTAAATGCTAATAGTGATGCACATCAGTTTAGGGATACCTGCAATTTTATTTTCTTATTGTAAAGGCAATCTGACGGATCGGAGTGAAGAGGAAAACTACTACAACCAAAAAATACACTATATTCATTCCTCAAGTTAGTGTGCTTTCCATACAAAGAGTCCTTTGGTGAACTGGGTCATTAATCATTTGCTTTTATAATGTAATGGTCGGTTAATGAGATTTTCCTCGCACTTTTTGCAGTAAAGCGAGCCTCTCTTGCACAAAAATACTAGGAGAAGGATTATGGAAACCCAAAATACCATCACTTTTATTTTCCAGACGCATTTCACATGCAATAATATGGTTGGCCGTCCGTGTCTTTAATAAGAAATTACCCTGGGAAATATTTTTTCCTGTGATGGATTTTTTTCTTCTCTTGAGGGATTTTTTTCGTACGTGAGTTATTTTTTTTTTGCATGAGTGATATTTTTCTGGCCTTGTTGCAAAACTTACAAAAAATTAATTCTATTTTTTCCGTCATTTGGTTGCAGGCATATATCTATGTTGCCAAATTTAAAAAAAAGCAATTTCTGGTACCAGATTTCACTACTTTCGGGTTTCGACTTTCGAGTATGTATTAACATAATCGAGAGTCATGTGCCGACCCCGGCTTCCATCCAATCTATGTTTCGCGGTAGCGTGAGTGAATGTGACATGATTTGTCGTGCACGTCCTTACATTTTTAACAAAACCTCTTTTTACGTGGAACTTCACCCACAAACATCTCAACAATGCGCATTTATTTTATTTGTTGCACTATAATAATGGCAGACATACAATCTTTATGACACCATGGAGTGATGGTGCGGTGCTTTACTGGATTAGCACTCCTACACTTTCAATGCCTACCTAATGTCATTAGATCCTACCGAAGATCATTAGAAGCTCAATCAACAACATGATGAATTTCTGCGCCTGCCATAATTATTTTTAACATCACTAAAATTACCTATGGCAACTTTTCTGGACTCAGAATATATGCTCAAGCATGATTTGGAGGGTTGTTGAGATTAGGTATTCATTCAATTTTTAAAGATGAACGTAAAATGATTAAACATCCACTGTCATTTTTCCAACTGTTCCTCAGAAAGTCAGCAAAGGCTTTTCTAGTGAAGATGAGCCTCCGCTTATATGTATATTGTGGAATAATTGTGGAACTTACACAGGATTAAAGAGTAATAATATTTTATTGAATCAATTATTCATAGTGAAAAAATGAAGTATAGCTTGTGAAAATGCGTCAAAATCGTTGATTTCCCGCGAAAGTCGGGTCACAGCACCCGCATAAACCCGACAGAGGATACTTGCATTACAAACTCAGGTTTTGTGAAACCTCGGTTTTGAGCCTCGTATAAAAGTAACTAATGTCCCCTGTACTCTTTAGTTTATAAGAACATCCCCAGAAACTTAAAAATCGCATCTGATGATTTAGGTATTTCCGATAAATCAAAGCATGTCACGAAAGTGAGGTTATGATTACATTCTGTATGCCTGGGATGGGATACATTTTACTATAAGCCCTATTTCCATAGTGGAAAGGAATGTTAAAATGACGAGGATTCCGCCTCGTGAAGTCATGAACAGAGCGAAATTAGAAGTGTTTACGTGCGGTGAGGATTCACCCATCGGACAATCGATTGTTCGCATCACCAGAGATGGAAAGTGAAATTTAACGTTTTGAAACTTTATAAGGCTCGAATAAATCTCATCAAAGTTGAAATTTATTTATTTTTTTTCTCTTTATTTATTAAACCTTTGGAGGTCTGAAAGCGTTTCAGATGGTCTTCCTGTCAATGCTGCCGTATTATGCTGCTCCACTGCTGGTGCCAGACAAAAAGAGGGGGCAAAAAGGGGAGTTTATAGCGAAAAACCCCAACCTAACCTCTAAACTAAACAAAAACATTTGCAACGCGCGAAAAAAAATTAAAAAATTTCAAAACATTTAAAATCACTGTCTCTAGGCGTTTCTTAGCCTCCTGAATGCATCCCCATAAGTTTCAATAAATTTCATGAAATTTCCTGAAATTTCACTTTAATAAATTTCATGAAATTTTCTATCTCTGCGCATCACTTCATAGGTATCGAATATCGATTTTGGGGGAATCGGGGAACGCCTACTTTGAAATCCAGGAAAACATTGATAGACTTGGCAATATGTGGAACAACATGAGAGAAAAATCTTTCCCACGAAAAAAAAAATCCCACACGGAGAATCAGAATAAAAATAACTCAAGCACCACGAAAGAAAAAAATCCCTCACAAGAGAAAAAAAGTCCCTCAAGGGAAAAAATATTTCTCAGGGTATTTTTATTAAAGAAACAAACGGCCAATTATACAGTAAGAACCAGTCAGTAAAAATCTGAGCAATTTTTGAGTCGCTGCTCCAAAGTTAGGGCCAATAATTGGCAAAATTTCATTGTTTTTCAGTTTGGCAGGCCTTTTTTTGGCAAAAACTTGAAGTAAAAGATTTTTAATCCCAAAATACCATTAATTTTATTTTTCAAACGTATTGCACATACAGTAAGGACCATTCATTCAAAAATTGAGCAATTTTTGAGTTGCTGCTCCATGGCATACTTTCTGTGTTTTTCAGTTTTTTAGGCCTCTTTTGGACAAAAGTAAAAAAAAAACAGTACTGAAACCAAAAATATCATCAAAATTGTTCTGTAAGCGTCTTCCTGATACTCTAGGGAGCATTTTTAATAAAATTTGGAGCAAAAAATAACTTGCAGTTTAAAAGTTATGGGCATTTGAAGAAGGGAGAGTTTTGTCCTTGAAATCAGACTAAAAGTGTAACGAACAATCAACTGCAGCACATCAATGAGTGAACTCGAACATTTTACGCATTCATCTCTTAAATCTGCATACTTACATAGACATTATGTCAAATTTTCACTTCCATCCGATGAAAAATGGCCTGGGGTGAATTTTTTAGGGAAAATGACTGGAAACATTGGTTTCTTGAAAATTCTTAAATTTTCTAAAATTCATAACTCTATGAGTTTTTCGATTTGAGACCTAATATTTTGCAGAAGTTCATTATTTAGTGGTGTGATTAGGAATAAATTTATCAGCAAAATCCGAGTCGGGCTGTTGCATGGTTGGTAGGTCCCATATGGAATGACCAATGACCCCTGCGTAATTTGTGCTCAGTATGTACATATTTATTGGTTTTAGAACATACGGTTTCTGATGCATGTGGAGTAGAATTTGGAATTTTAATTTCCATAAGTTGAGTTTCCATCCCCTAAGTTGTAGTTTTGACCAAGTCAGATTTCCTTTCTGGTCGCGTCAATTGTGTCATGTGAATAGTGGATTCAATTGCAACATAAGTTGGAATGTCAAATGTCTGTTTAGTTAAAAATTCGCTCATCTGACAGTTTTTTTGGTATGGTCATAAAGTCTTATTATGTTAAGTGGGGTGGAAATCCGATGTCTCACTAGCATGAGATACCCATTTTGAGTGCATGCTTGTTGGTTCGTAATAGTCAATTGATTTTCTTTTCAATGCTCAATCTATACTTACAGATCGATGGGCCAGGGATACTCTCTGCTTTGTATTCTATGATTAATTCAATGTTTGGAACATGTAATGTACTCTTGAATGTTTCATCAGAGCAATTCTTTTTTTAAAATGTATTTCCATTCATTTATAATAATCATTTGGGAGGAAGGGTCTTTTAAAGAGAGTATATTGTGCATCAGATACCATCCCCGTGTCTCAGCATTTCCGAAACATGTCAACTTCAACAATTATTATTGGCAATAGCATAACATTATTTGGGTAACAATTCATTTTTCCATTGCTCATAGATCCTAGGCATGTCATTTATCCTTCTCATTTTATCCTTCATAAGGTAAATTTTTCATTTGTCAACAGTATCCCAAATATCCGTGGATAAATGACATGCAAGGGATCCAACTAACAGGCAATGCATGGATCCTCGACACGCCAAAGGTCCTCATCGTAATTGATAATTTAAATCTTTGAATTATTCAAATCATTGAAGTTGTGATGGTCCAGCATCGTTCTGAGATATCCTGAAATAAAAAAAAGGGGAAGGCCCTCGAGGAAGGAGGCGATGGCGAGGGATATGTCCCTCGGATCAAACCTCCGACGCGAGAGCAAAAAGGGGACCTCGGGGAAGGTGGCGATAGCGAGGGATAAAAATCCCTCGGATCAAGTCACCTTCGCGAGATCCGGGAGTAGGAAAAAGGAAACAAAAAGGGGGGGGGGTCAAAGAGAGAAAATACTCGTTCTGACTCGCGTAGAAATTGTAATGCTTTTCTTTACAGAAGATCTGCACTTTGATCTCGCAGCTAACAGCAATTAGCACATAAGCATCTAACGATCAAAAATCATAGAATATCTGTCGAGGCGATTTGACTTGGGTTTGAGCGTGGCACGTTGTTACGTCCACGCACCAAGTGACAGCCGAAACGATACTGAAACTCGCGACTCCTCGCGCTCTGCTCTGAAGCTCTCTCGCGCTTTCCTCTCCTCTGCGCGTGCGCACTTCCTGGCCGCTCTGATTCGACGCTGCAATCGTCATCCAGCGAACTTGACCGGTCATTTCCGATCATGACCGATCCTGATCATGGAAACTTTCGCATCTCCTCACATTCCTCTCTCCGGGGAAAAATACAATCTTGAACAAGATTGTATTTTAATTCGAAGGGAAAAGGCGAAAGGAAAGGTAACATGCCTCCACAATCAGGGATAGTTCCGCCGGAAACAACCACAGGCGTCTAAACAAAAAAAAATAGACAGGACGCGTGCGCGCAGCCGGTTAACAATCAATGAAATATAGAGGAAAACAAGAGAAAATTTAGATTAAGTAGAAGAAAGAACAAAAGAGAAAAAAAAGAATAGATCAATAAAAAA
Organism: Bemisia tabaci; assembly: GCF_918797505.1. Taxonomy (NCBI): domain Eukaryota; kingdom Metazoa; phylum Arthropoda; class Insecta; order Hemiptera; family Aleyrodidae; genus Bemisia; species Bemisia tabaci. The sequence goes on from NC_092794.1 coordinate 75,238,385, forward strand.
TCAAGAAAGTATATAAAATAGAAGATAATATATAGAAATAGAAGATATATATAAAGAAATAAAATTGGAATTAAAAAAAAATGAGAGAGAAGAAAAAAAAATAAGATTAAAAGGAAAAAGAGAGAGAAAAATAAATTGAAGTGGAAAAATTTAGGAAAAAAGCGAATGAGAGCATTCATGTGTAAGTTATGATTAGAAGTTTAGAAAGAAAGAAAAAAGAGAGAAAAAAAAACAAAAAAAATGAGACTAAGAATGGAATAGAGCGAGAGGGGTCGAAAAACAATTTTTGAGAGAGATTAAATTTGAAGAAAAAAAATTAAACTATGATTTTTTCTCGTTAGATGTAACAATAGTCACAAAATATTAACAAAAGTTAGGCTTCAAGAATCTCAACCTCACAGCCACTCTCCATTTTGCTTCATTCTATCCTCGTCTTTTTTCTGTTGTTGCTTCGCTCTCTTCCGCTGTTGGTGTCCTTTTCCCGGTTTTGCATGCCATTTCGGGTTCCTTCTTTTCTTGGTGGTGTTCTCCCTATCTGCTCCTTCTGTGATTACGCTCGTTGATGGGCCTGTCGTTGGGGGGGCGGGTGGTCTCTTGGCTTGTCACCTCGTTAAGTTCCGTTGATGTGAAATAGTTTGGGAAACCATTGTTCTGACCACTCTTTTTCTGGGTTGTTAGCAGGTGACGGTACGAAGCTCTGTCCCCGCTGACGTCAATCAGGATGAGTTTCCACGGCGGAGGCATTTCGCTGGACTCACTCGTGGGCGTTTGGGGTTTTGCCGCTCGAGCTCGGGCGCGTTTCGGCGTCGTCTCTCAGGTCGGCGATGTTCTCCCATCCGCTCATCATTCCCATTACGTCCTCCTCATAAACGATGCTGTTGTTGTAGTCCTCCCTGAGTTTCTTATATTCCTGAAGGGACACCCTTTTTGGCCGGCTTTGGAATTTGTGTTGCGGCTGGCTTTGGGGTTCGACGTATTGATCGAAGGCGGACCAATCGACGTCCTCGTCCCCGCGCATTTTTCGCCGTACAGGGTCGCTCTAGGGTTCGTCCATGTTTTCCACTGCTACTAGTTGACGTGCTAGAAATAGATTATCTTGATGTTCTGAGCTCGTGACTCTTGTGCTGCCCAAAGTTGACTGGAGTCACGTCCGCGCCGCGTCGTCCGCGGTCGCAGTGACGCCTTAACCGGTCCTTTACTCATCCTAATAGATAAAAAACTCGATTTTTATCTACCTAATCTTATCACTATCGACACATGATGAAAAAACAGGAAAAAGAAATTGCTAATTAGAATCAGTTGAGATGTTGTCAGACGTCTTAAGAAAAAATCCGATACGATTAGAGGCAAGAGGAGAAAAAAAAAGGAAGAAAAACGGACCAAAGATGAAAAATTAAAAAAAATGGAGATGCTGCTAAGCTCACCGCGGTGTGAACTTTTTAAGTCGATCCGCTTGGATAACTAAATATCTGTTTTTACCTCTCTTTTTGGTGTCTAATTTGTAGCTGCCGCGCGATATTTTTTCAACAACTTCATACGGACAATCATATTTAATACGCAGTTTTTCCGATAATTCCTTTGTCCGTGCTGGCATGTAAACTAGAACTAGGTCTCCGACTCCAAATGGTGGCTCCAATCTGTTTTTGTTTGATTGATCACGTTGATTTTGTAGGATGTCTGGGAGTTTTTTGAGAGTTTCATCTCGTATTTCATCCAGCTTTCTTAGGCGCTTTAATAATTCTGTATTTTCACATTGCGGGCGTATTTTTGCGTCGATGGGTAACTGGAATTCTTGGCCCGTGAGAAGGAAAAAAGGGCTCTGATTAGTTGTTTTGTGTGTGCTCGAGTTGTGCGCAGCGGCGATGGCAGGTAAATATTCTGGCCAACTTTGCTGATTTTCCTGTGTGAAACTTCTCAAGTAATTTCTAACACGTTTCCAAGTGTTTTCTATTAACCCGTTAGCTCTTGGAGAATAGGGTAGTGTAAATGATTTTTTGACTTCATATTGGTCAAGGAATTCATTATTTAGGTCCGATGCTAAATTTTTACCATTATCCATCACCAGCTCTACTGGTATGCCAAAAAGTCCAAAAAATTCGGTCAAAACTGCTTCCAGCGATTTTGCTGTTATGTTTTTGACACTTTTCAGCCATAGAAATTTGGAAAAATAGTCACAGATGCCGATTATATATCTTTTCTCGTTGCCTTCTGCGTCAAATCCCTTCGTGACCGGACCCCACGCATCGATGCCAAGTTTTGTCATCACACTATTTGGAATCTTGTGTGATTTGATTTTCCCATATTTTTCGTGGTTCTGAAGTTTTTTCGCGAACTGGCATTTTTTGCAAGATAGCACTTACTTTCTAATATCGGCATGCATTCCTTTCCAATAGAATCTTTTCCTGGCGCATTCAATGGTCTTAAATATGCCGGAGTGGCCTGAGAAAGGATCGTCGTGAATACTCTGGAGTACTTCTTTTTTCATGTGTGATGGAATCACAGCCACTTTACTATTGATGTAGCATTTTTTCCACAGAATGCCTTCTTCGATGTAAAATGCCTCCGTTTCCTTTTTTGTTTTTGCATCTGTATTTTTGGGTTTCTTGATAGCTTCATACAGGGTGTTTAGTTTATAATCCTTTTTCTGTTCTGCCTTTAGTCGTTTTGGTTCCACTTTTCCGGTCTCTTCTTGAGCTTTTGACCGTGTTACAGCATGTACTTGAGCAATGGTTTCGGTATTGGGAGGGTAGCGAGACAGATAGTCTGGTATTACGTTTTTCGAGCCTTTCCTCCATTCAATGTGTAATTGTATTCTGACAGTTTGAGAATTAGTTTTAGCATGCGTGCTGATGAAGTTTCCATATTTTTGACGTATACCAGAGCTTGATTGTCCGTGTCTATTTTGAACGGCATGTTCCACAGATAATGTTTATTTTTCTCAATTCCGAAAGTGATTGCCAGGATTTCTCTCTCGCGGCTTCCCCAGTGTGATTCGTTGTTCGGTAGCACTCGCGAGAAATATCCTAAAGGTCGCACCGATCCATCTGCGTAACGTTGATTCAGGCAACTTCCTATTGCTACTTTTGATACGTCTTCGTGGAGCTGCAGGGTCGTATTTTCTGGTTCGTAAAAAGCCAACACTTCAGATGAAACTAAAGCTTGTTTTATGTTGTCAAAAGCTGTTTGTTTTTCGGCGTCCCAATGAAACTTGGCATTTTTGCGCGTTAGCTGTACTAAAGGTTCTGCATAAAAAGCCATTCTAGGAATATGAGTTCGATAATAGCTTGCGGCGGCTAGAAATGATCGAACTCCTTTCACGTCTTTCGGAGGTGGAGCATTTGCTATTGCCAGGGTCTTCTCCTTTGAAACAGATATTCCGTTTTGACTAATGTGAAAACCGAGTGCGTCACATTCTCTCATGGCCAGGCGACTTTTTTTTAGTTTTAGTAAAAGTTTAGCTTGTCTACAAAATTCGAAAAATTCCTCCAATTTTTGTAGATGACCCGCAAAACCTCCTTCGGTGTTGTAGACGTAAAAGTCGTCCATGTAATTCAAAACACCCCTGTACAACATTGGACTGAAAGCTTTTGCCATCAGCTGGCCGAATCGAAGCGGAGAGATGGACAGACCCTGTGGTAGAACGCAGAATTCGTAATGATTGTCAAAGGTGCTGAACGCGCAATAAGATGATGACTCCTTATCAAGTTTAATTTGGGAGTATCCTTGCTCCAAGTCGAAGCAGCTGATGTATTATGCCCCATTTAGGCAGCTTAATACATCATCGACCCACACCAGAGGAAAAGTCTCCGCGTGGATTTTCTCGTTGAGTTTACGCAAATCAACCACTGGTCTGTATTTCCCGACCTCTCGTTTTGAAACCAGCATAAGAGGTGATGCATATGCTGAGGTTGACGGACGGATGATTTGCGCACGTAGCATTTCGTCGATGTATTTCTTAATCAAAACGCGTTGTTGTTTCCCGGTTCTAAAAGGGGGTTTGTGGACCGGCGTCGAATCTTTCAAAATTAATTTTTGAGGTTCAAAGTTTGCTTGCCCTCCGATAAATTGTGTATCGGACCAGGCAAAAACATCTTGATATTTCAGAATGAGGTTTTCCAGTTGGTCTTTTTGTATCTTACTTAGTTCCTTGTTACATTCGATTTCAGAGAGGCGAGTTTTTTCTGAGCTTGATTTTGAATTAGCTTCATTTGAGTTTTTGGCTCTCGTGGGTCCTTCTTCTACCGTATTCGTCATAGCTGCGGTTTCTTCGTTTTCTTCACTTCCTGAGGCTTCGTATTGAAATTCGATTCGATTGCGCGTGCGCACTCCCTGGCCGCTCTGATTCGACGCTGTAATCGTCATCCAGCGAACTTGACCGGTCATTTCCGATCATGACCGATCCTGATCATGGAAACTTTCGCATCTCATCACAAAGTTCTTGTATGCCTATTGGTACCTGCTTAGATAGGGGTTATAACTGCGGAAACGGGGATGAAGAAATACAAGAAAAAGGTCAAGCCTTCTGACTAAATGAAGGAAGCCGCAGTAATAATGGTATGTGCGCATACATGTAGTTTTAATGCCCAATAGCTAAATTAAATGGACCACTTGAGAAGTATCACCCCTGTAAACATTGCATTCGTTCTCCACGTGTTTTTCCCGCATATGCCATTATTGCAGCCACCGCCTCAATTATGCTTTTTCTTGAGGTAACCCTATTATGCTGAGACTGGTTTATCATCTGGCTACGTTAAGACCAAAGAAGTGCTACGTTAACGATGGTTGGTGTTGACATGGTGTGCAATTCGAATTGGTACTCTTGTATCATTTACCATTTGACAGTGACTGTACAGGCTCATTTTCTGCTAAAAACCAAAGGAGTCACTCCCAAGAGTGTTCTGCCGCAAACATTTAAGTCACAAAAAAGATTGAGGTCTCGCCAGAAAGGGAAGATTGTGACCTGACTTAAAATTAGATAAAATTTTCAAAGTTGTTACCATAAAAAATTAATAATTTATTCTATGAAAAGCATTTTTTAATAGCTCAAATTCTCTATTTTCAGAGATCTCCAGCCACGCCTGAAATTCGGAAAAATCCATTACAGACATATTCTCCAAACAGGACATCGCCCACAAAACAGTTAAGTCCTCAAAAAACAGCATGGCCACAACCATTTAGTTCACCACGTTTGAAAAACCCAAGTCAATTTTCCCCAGTTACTTCCCACACCAGCCCTTCCAAGTCAGCCTCATATTCTCCAAACAAGACATCGCCTATGAAACAGATCAATCCTCAAAAAACCACGTGGCTACAACCATTCAGTCAGCTAAGTTCCACAAATCCAAGTGAATCCTGCCCAGTTACTTCTCATACTAGCCCTCTCAAGTCAGCCTCACCTCGCCGAATCAATCTTTTAAGTCCAAAAAGACCATCAAAGAACACTCCTAACCCAGGCTTCGTCCTTCAAAAAGCCATCGCATATGAACAAGCTGTAAGTCCCACCAAAAATATTGTTCAGGACCCTGCTGAATTGTCTTTAGCGGAGAGAAAGGCACTCTTCGAAAAAAATAACAGCAAACCTATTCTCCCTAAGGTACCTTTTGGTCAACCACTTCCCGTCAATAATAAGCGAACAAATACTCACATTATGGAAGCTTGCGCAACTTCAACAATGAAGGTAAATAATTTACCTTGGTCTCTCAAGCAAGAAGTCATAGTAAATTCAACAAAAAAAGGAAATAATTTACCTTACTCTCCAATCAAGGACAAATTGCCGGCAAATATGACTATGGAAACTGATGATTCGTCTAACTCATCCAAGAAGAATCCAGTGCACTCGGCAGGTAATAGACTCAACAAAATATTTGTCTTGTGAACTTCTCATTTAACTTGGAAAAACGATTTATCCAATCGATAATTAAGTACTCACAAAATTATTTATCCGCTGCAATTTTAGCAATCGCCAGGATCTGTTAATTTCTTTTTTGCACTTCAATCTAGCTCTGTTCCAAGAGAAAGCTGAAGCCATGAACTTAAAGACCGATTCTTGAAGGATTATAATCTGATTTTTGGTAACTAAACAGACAGCCAATTTTATTGATATTTTTTCTTCCAAAATAGTCTTTTAAAAGTATGAGCCTGAAAATTTGTTCGTTTTTTACTTCCAGATTCATGGGTACGTACTTAATTCATTGTATCTTAATCACAAGTAAAAATATATTTTTCCTACCATCACCTTCAATCCATTAATAGCACAATTTTGAAGGAGCAATTATGTAAAGGATAGTATTTTCGAACAGTAAAGTCCAATTTTTATAACCTGTTTGAAGTCCTTATTGATGAAAAGCCCAGCAGTGTCATCTATGATAGGAGACAGAACGTTTTAAGATACTAAAATGGACCAATTTTAGTGTTTTATACGGCATTTCAATGTTTGACCACCTGTAGCAGAAAATTACGTACATGACCAAGTTGAAGTTTGGTGCGATAACTCCTTTAGTTTAAAGGGTGTGCTTTCTTGGTGGCAGATGTTTTTGCAAAAACTACCAAAAGGGATACAAGGTTTAAAAAACATGCAAATGGGTCAGTGCAATATTGGTGGCATATCATTTTAGCAGAATATTTACTAGCCTGTCTTTATGTGGAAAAGGTTGTTTCATCTGCCATTGGAACTGAGCCCAGAATGAAATCTTCTCATCTTTTCAGGTATTAAAAAGCTTGAAAAAAAGAAAGCCGAAACTAAAAAACTCAAACTCACAAAAATTAATTAAAATTGCCGATGTGTTTCAGGGCTGCCCTGTAGCTCCGAAACGCGTCAGCAATTTTAATTAATTTTTGTGAGTTTGAATTTTTTAGTTTCGGCTTTCTTTATTTTCATTATTTAGCTCACAGTTTGTTATCTTGATTTCCCGTTTGTTTTGTTTAGTTTTTGTTACTTTCGGTTCGTTACATTAAAAAACTTGGTCAAGAATCCCCCGCTCCCATTCCTTAGGGAAGGCCCTCTTTAAAAAACCAAAAATTTGTCAAAAAGTTTGATGAGGGAAGAATAAACTAATCATAATTTGACCAACCAAAAGCCAACAGTTATGATGTTGTAATCGGGCCGTAACTTTGCTGGGCTCCAGCCAATAAGCCAATACCGGCCCCATATCACAAATCATCTCTCATATTTCTAACTTGGTGGCACAATCGTACTGTCGTGCTAAGGAAGTAGGAAGAAGTGCCGTGCTGTACGAACCATCAGATTCAAACTGAGATGTTTATGTTCAAAGTCTAAGGCATGCCTCTCTGCGAGATTTGCAAATTTTAAGTTTTCGTTTTCTCCCATTAACAGCTTAATCCCTTGGCTGTTCACTAGCGCTTAGATAATTTGCAATAAGATACTGACATCCCGGAAAATCACAAAAGAATGAGGGTATGTCGGACTTACGGCAAACTGCCCGTGCAGACAGGGTCCTTTCACTGTACCGATTTTGCTGTGTTTCTATCCTAGCACCGAGGACGAGCTTCCAAAGCCGCCGGCTGGTTTAAGGGTCTCACCTCTTTTCGTTTCTGTTGGATTCATTTTAGCAGGAATCATTTCACCTATAACGAAAATCATTGACCTTGCGTGTTTCTAAGGTAGAACTATTTTAAATTTCAAGTAAAAACTAATAAGGAAGAATAATCATTACGAAAGTAACTGCAAATGAATTGAAAGCTTCATATTTTTTTGTTTTATTTGTATGTTTCTTATCTGAATAGGGTGCATGTTACATCGAAAGTTGGCCATAAAGGAAAAAAGTAAGTTCTGCGCAGAAAAAACAATCTTAGTGGTTAGTAGTTTCCTGATTCCAATAAAAAATAAAATACGGCAGTCTATTGTTGCAACCTCGCCTCTATGCGGGACATACTGCAGGCACCCCCTCCATATCTCTGAAACCAATGAAGATACGCCTTTGTTGACTTCACCATTGAATAGAGCATGCTTTACTCAGTATAATTTCGTATCTAAACCAAAAAAATTTTTTTTGCTCATATGGCGTTTTTCCTTAGCACGGCAGCTTACATGTATATGTTTTGGATGGAATTTCTTTATTTGTGAATTAAATATTTTAACATGCAACTATGCTCTAATTTTTACTTCAGAGCCTGGAAAAGTAAGCAAGCTTCAGTCCAGATTAACAGTTTTTGAATCGAAAGAAAAAATTCTGTGTGAAAAGAAATATGACGATGAAAGAGGAAAAGAATTGGAAATGCTCTGCAATCGATGGGAAAAGTTTAAATACATCAAAGGCAGCACTGTCAAAGAGAAAGTAGTCTCACCAAAAGTGAACAAATGTTTTGTTACAACAGTACATCCAAAGAAACGACCAAGCTTACCCATAAGTGACTCTCCTTCAACGCCTGAGCAGCCACCTAACTCACAGTCCCCTGTTCGCTGTCCTATATCGCCTGAAAATGAGGTTAAGGAAGGAAAAGAAATTAAACCTAGAGTTTGTGAGTATTCTTTCTTCTCATATTTCTAACGAACAAAGCTCGTTCTAATTGGTATTATTTACCACGTGTATAGAAAGAGAGGGAGGGGGGGTCATTATTATCTGCATTACCTTATTCACACAGTTACATAGATACTTGATCGCGCTCTGCTTGTGATCAAATAATACCCCTCAGCAATGCAGATGCCAATTTCACAATCATCTGGCAACTCTCATGTAAGTGATGTATGGTGATGCTGTGGTGTGCAATTTAAATTGATGCTCTTGCCTTATTCACCTGCTTTTTAACCGTAGTTACTTGGTTTTATTTTCTTGTGAAAATTATGGAAGAACCTCTAAAAATATTATGCTGTTGCAGTCATATCAGCCAAAAAAATCATTGAGATCTTGTTGGAAAAGGGAAATCATGACCCGTCAAATCAAAGATTGAAATAGTTTTAAAGTCTTTTGGATATAAAATGCTGACTTGTTGCTTTGTGGATTGCGTTTAACAAACCAAATATCAAATTTTAATAAAATTGTCGTAATTTGTGAATTTTCCTGAAGGATCATGCAGAGAATAACAGAGGTGGATCTTTAACTTTTAAAGGCTTCATTTTATGAAGTAAAATTCTCAATTTTAGAGGAAAATAATGATGGCCAAAGTGAAAAACTGAGCGAAAGTGCAATACTTTTGCGTTTTAGATTGTGATAAATGCTTTGTACCCTAATGGATAGCTAAAACCAGCAGTTTTCCTGAGGAATCAACAAATTCAGGGTATCCTGATAGCTATAAAATTCACTTTAAAGTACAGTAGTATATCTTACTGTTTCCTCTTACAGCTTTTCATAGTGAAATTTTTATTCATTCTTACATGTTTTATGAAATTTCAGCGATGCCTAATGTGTCACCGATTGTTGTATCACCTCCAAAACCTGGACAGCTATATCCAAGTCTATCAGATATTGAGGCAAAGACAGGGTCTGAAGTAGCGGATGAAAAGAATGATGCTTCCATGGACAGTCAAGGGCAGAATGATTCTGATTACACTGTATCCTCCAGCGATGGCACTACCAGTTTTGGGCGTGAAATTATACACATGGCCAATGAAAAAATTCTAATAGGCTCCAATCGTAAGGTATTGTGAAAGACTTTGGTCTCATCTTCAGTTTTAACATTTTGAAGGTGAATTAACTTGGATATACCAAAGATAGAGCTGTACGATGAAGGATCCGTACACGGCTTGTCTGAACTACTTTACATGAAAAGTCGATGACACCAAAAAGTCTCATAGGGAGCTTGAAGTAGGATGTAAGTGCTGTCATTTAAGCCAAAAACGAAAATAAACTGTCGGGCTCTTCGAAAATAAAAGGGATTTTTATGTTGACTTACGTGGTTTTTTTTGAAAATTAAGTTTCTCTAATTTTCAGGGAGGATAACAGCGACAAAAAAGTTAATATTACAACATCATATTGTTCTACAAAATTGTAGCTTTCTAACGAGCTAAAGATTTTTATTTTTGGACCACTGGTTTGCGAGATAATCGATTTTTCTGTTAAAGGTTATGTTTTTATTCATATTCTCCAATTTTTCATAAGTTAGTACAACTTTAATGAAACATTACATCGACATTTAAAATGTAAGAATATGAATAAAAATATAACCTTTAATGGAAAAAATAAAACAAAATCCCATACACCTATCGCAACTTAGGAACTGCTGAATTTACGGTTAAAAATAAGGCCCCGGGGGGGGGGGGGGGGGGGGAAATAAAGTGAAGTCTGAATTTTGGTCAAAATGAGTATCAAGATGCAATTAATGGTACGTTTCATTCAAATATGTCAGCTGAAAAAATCGTAACAAGACAAATACAAAATCTTGAAATTTTTGCATTTTTTAGCCAATTTTGAGGGTTCATAGCAAAAAACTGAAACTTATGATGACGTCAACAATAATTTTTCTTTAAAGCACTCTAACATATGCTCTCTCTGTGAAATATTTGAGGCTCTAGCTCAATTGTAATGTTGTGAAAAAAATTCGGCAAAGTTGGCAAAATGCAGAATTTTGCCCAAGGCGGGGCGGGATTTTTGGCCTTGTGCAACCCTTAAATAACTTTTTAGAATTGTTTTCCTTCAGTGAGATCTTATTTTTATAAGTGGGGTCAACAATTTAGTTTAGAGGGTACCGTCATCAAAATTCGGAGGTGACCCTCAAAGTGGGACACCCTAGGGTCCACTGATGTCGGTGGACCCACAACGGAATGAAGTTGTCTCAGTAAAAATCGATTATCTCCCAAACCAGTGGTCCAAAAATAAAAATCTATAGCTCGTTAGAAAGCTACAATTTTGTAAAACAATATGATGTTGTAATATTAACTTTATTGTTGCTGTTATCCTCCCCGAAAATTAGAGAAACTTAAATTTTTGAAAAAAACCACGTTTGTCAACATAAAAATCCCTTTTATTATCGAAGAGTCCGACAGATTATTCTCGTTTTTGGCTTAAACGACAGCACTTACATCCTGCTTCAAGCTCCCGATGAGACTTTTTGGTGTCATCGACTTTTCATCTAAAGTTAATTCAGACAAGCTGTGCGTAGGTTGCATTAAAATGAAATGATGTAAAAGATAGTAAAAGTTTGTTTCACCGAATTCGCGGGGAACCGCCGGCAAATCCGGTAAAGCAAGCTATCCGGTTGGTCGAAATATCAGATTTTTTACAGCAATAGCGCAAAATTTGAGGTCAGTTTTTTTAAAATAAAAAATTTGCCTCAATTTGGTTTACTTGCGGGGAAAGACTCAAACAAGGTTGGATATTTCTTTTTTGCGTTTATGCAGCCTAATTTGCGGAAATCTTTAAAATTAAGTCGGATTTTTTTCTTTTTCTTTTTTTTAAGTGCTTTTCAGACCCTCTTGATGCGTTCATCGTGATTTCCAAGCTAATTTCTATGAGGACTCCTCTTTTTTACTCTAGCTGAAGTTTGCAACAGGCCCATTGACAGAACATTCTGTTAATAGTGAAAGACAAAAATAATGCCCTATCATTTTTTGGTTTGTTTCTCTCATAGAGGAGCAGTAGCAGTAGTGATATATCAGGTTATGATCAGAAGGCTGTCAACTCTGTGGACAACTTCCTGGAAGAAGCTTTGTCCGATGAGTCTTCATGTCCATCGCCAACAAAACAACCACGTAACGGTCATGCGATGGCTCAGTTGGATTCCTCCCCAGCTTCTCACATTCGTTTCTCAAAGGAGGAGAAAAATCCTGTTTGCTTGCCTCTTCTTCACACTGTTAGCTTTTACAGAAAATTGCAGAATCAGAATTCAGTAAGTACACCAATATTTTGCTCAAACAAACTCAAGTTTCATTGGCTTCATTGGATAAGTTCTTCAATGAAATCAGGAATGAGAGCAGTTTTTTATATTATCTGAATACTTAAACTTATTATAGATACTGTGTAATGTCTGTAATAGAAGAAGTGAAGAAGTGTTTATATCAGAATGAACTGTCAAAAAAAAAAAAAAAAAATTAGGCCAACACCCCTTATTATACTTATGAAATATTTGACCCAACACACAGAGCCCAATGGGGATTTTGCATGTGTGAGGAATTTGCGTTTTGACTATTGAATCTAATGTAAAAGTTCGCGAGAAACACGATTGTGCCACTGGTTTTCTCTGAAATCAACTCCCAAGCTCATGAAGAGCTCTCAAGTTGAGGCCAAAATGGAGGGTATATCTCACGCTATCTCGAGGGTCCACGTCTACATCAAGATAAACTCTCCATGAAAAGATAGGGAGCAAATACATTAGCAGTGATGCTGTGTTTTCAGTTTTAGAGTCCTCAAATAAAGTGGCAGCCCTGTCAATGTATTTGCTCCCTATCTTTGCATGGAGAGTTTGTCTTGGTGTTGAGGTGGACTCTCAGGATAACGTGGGATATCCCCTCCATTTTGGCCTCAACTAGAGAGCTTTTTTTGAGCTTGAGATTTGATTTCAGAGAAAACCAGTGGCACCATCGTGTTGCTCGTGAACTTTTACGTAGGAATCATTAGTCAAATCGCAAATTCCTCACACAAAGTCCAGGCATATTAGATCAAAAATCGGCGATTAGAAAAAAAAATTTATATATAAGGTTTTATGTGCCCAAGTTGTTCATCGGGGTGTCAGGAACTCCCAGCAAAAAGTCCCCAAGAATCCCTTGTACGCTCGACCCCCCGCCCCCCCCCCCCCCAAAACCCCCCAAAAATCGACCTTTCCTCGGTTTTTCGTAAATATCTCAAAAAGAATTGGTTTTAGCGAAAAATGAGTTATTTAGTGAATAAAAGTTCATAAAATTTCCAATAAAAATGACTACTATGAATTTTTTGTAAAACGACTCGGAACCCCTCAAAATGGCCGCTGAAAAAACGGGCATTTACGGAAATTTCAGTTTCTCCCGAAAATGCCCATTTTTCTTTGAAACGGCTGCTCTTTCGTAAAAGTTAATGGCGGATTCTAAAAGAGCGTTGAATTTCACATAAAAAATGATTAACATCGATCATTTTAGACTCACGGTCGATCAACGGAAATACCATATATCGAAGCTCTTCCGCACGAGCGTAACAAATCAAGTGCTGAGTAGTTAAACATTTGCGGCCGGGGATCTAATGACACTAAAATCATACTTTTTTCACTCTGGGGTCATTTGTATATTAGCCTTTTACTCCCTCTTAAGGCCATCATTGGAGGGAAGGGAGTAGTGATTGTGGGGGGGGGGGCTCCCATTACCCTTCCTCCGCTTAGCCGCGCAACGGTTTAACATACCGGAACGATAAGCATGGTCCATGCCCGCGAAGAAGTCGATGTGAAAAGATGAGGCCACGTTTTTTGTTTTGTCTTCGCATTTTCGCATTTTGGAGGAATCGTAGTTGCCAAATGACAGAAAAATGATGAATGCTGAAATACATGGCCCAAAGAGTGGAGGGACATTATACCTAGCAAGGCTGGACGAGCCCTTCTTATCTAGAACTCGGGGGGCTTATGTAGCTCGTTTAGGGGCTTCGGTTTGATAAAAATTCCCCTCTCGCCTCTCGTTGCCCCCATCGAATTTATCCCGTGGGGCTCCTTCCTATGTTTTGCGATTTGCGATTAGTTCGAGAACTGATCTCAAGCAGTTGCACGGACTTCCACCCTCGATCCGCGTTGTGGCTGTGTCATTCTTATTCCAAGCATATTATATATTTCTGCATATTTATTATCATATTATTAATATGCAGCGTCCGATTAATATATATCGGACTTTATCATCATGCAAATAAAAATATCGAAAGTTTGAACGAACATCGTTTCATCAGGTTTAAAAAAGGTGCAGTCACGGCTAAAAAAAGTAGTCTCGAAATTCTACCGCTGACGGAAGATGCTGCCAAATTGCACTGTTTTAGAGTATGCCTTCAAATTCAAACGTGGCTCGGTAATGCACTCTCGCCTTTAAATTGGGGATGGAAATTGGATCCGCAGCTTACTCCTGAACAAACCACTTTAGGGCCTGCACCTAAACAAGTTTTGGACGCAATTTTCTGTGGCTGTGTTAAGGGTTGCAGAAAATTGTGCGGTTGTAGAAAAACAGGCCTGAAATGTTCAAACGTTTGCTTGCATTGCAACGGCATCTCATGTGATAACTCGCTTGTGCTTAATACAGACGAGTGAGAAGAAGAAGAAGCCAATATGGATATGGATGACGCGAGGGCAACACCAGAATTGAGCGGCAATGAGGCGGAAGAAGAAGGAGAAGAAGATAAACAAGAAGAAGAGAGAAAAAGTTGTAAGCAATTACGCACTTAGGCCAAAAAGACGACGATTATTCTAAGACTATTCTCTAAGTTTTACAGCTGGACATTCCTTCAAAAAAGTTATTGGGCAACCACTTGCTATCGAATAAGTAATTGTAGTTAATTAGAATTTAGTGCTTTACAATGATTATTAAGTGAAACAAATTGAAAATATTATTTGTGATTAATATACTGATCATTTGTTCTTTAGCACGGTTTTATAATTGACTCTATTCAAGCTCAAAGTAGTACCTGAACACCTTACACTTGAAAAGATAATCATTCAAAAAATCTGAGTCCCCCCCCTCCCCGCTTACAACCACCTGTACTGGAGCTGGAGGTATGGAAGTGAAAAAGTGAACATTAAAAAATGTGTTTTATTGCTTTACTAGAGACGAATCGAAGTGAAAAATAGGGATCATTCAATTATAAAGTAATGCTCTATTTCTACCTTTCAGCCGCCCCCCCCTCCCAACTCTCAATGCACAATTTGTGTTTTCTGGATGGAAGAATCTCGCCTCTCCTCCCTCTTCAGATGCATTACGTGATAATTGAACGCTTCCTTGCTCCAGCAGAACCGTAAACTTAAATGAGTAACTAACCAGCACTTGATTTGTTAGGCCCGGGTGGAAGAGCTTCGATACATCGTATTTCCGTTGATCGACCGTGCGTCTAAAATGATCGATGTTAATCAGTTCTGATGTGAAATTCAACGCTCTTTTAGAATCCGCCATTAACTTTTACGAAAGAGCAGCCGTTTCCAAGAAAAATGGGCATTTACGGGAAAAAACTGAAATTTCCGTAAATGCCCGTTTTTTCAGCGGCCATTTTGAGGGGTTCAAAGTCGTTTTTCAAAAAAATTCATAGAAGTCATTTTTATTGGAAATTTTATGAACTTTTATTCACTACGTAACTCATTTTTCGCTAAAACCAATTCTTTTTGAGATATTTACGAAAAACCGAGGAAAGGTCGATTTTTCGGGGGTTTTGGGGGGGGGGGCGGGGGGTCGAGCGTACGTGGGATTCTTGGGGACTTTTTGCTGGGAGTCACCCCAATGAGCAACTTGGGCACACAAAACCATATATAAAAATTTTTTTTTTCTATTTTTCCTATAATGCCTGGACTAACATGCAACATCTCCATTTCAAGTCTAAATGATTATTGTTGGGTCTCATCCAACCTTGAAAAAATCTGTGTTCGAAATTTCTCATTTTTTAACCTACAAAAAAAAGTTTGGAAAATTGGACAATTTACTTTGAAATCGGACATTTTGCAATATATCAAACATTTTTCCATGAAGGAAACTGAAATTTGACTGTGAGGCATAAACATCTGATCGCGACTAAGGTAATCATTTTGGAATGGTTCGCAGCCTGTTAAAGTAAAAATTTCAATAATCTGATAAAAGGACTAAACTGTAGATTTAAGAGAAAGTGGCTGAACCTCCTAATTGAAATTTGAAAATTATCAGTTTGTCTAGACTTTAAATTTTAATCCATGAACAATGCCAGTCAATCATTATCAGTGTCAAAATATTGACCCCTTTAAATTTCTGTTCTAATACTATTTTTATTTTAATTTAAATTGTGTTGAAAATTCTTTTTGCATTTGTTGATAATGTATTTTACTGCTTACTTGGCATTTATACTTTTTGCAACAGGAATTGTCATCTCACTAACTTATTTTCGTGGGTTTTGTTTTTGTTTCAAAATTATTACTTGTAAGGTTATTTTAAGTGGCTTGACCATTGTCTAAATATTTTTAATTGCCAAACAATTAATTATACATTTTTTCGATCTATGCTCTGTACTGGAGTCTGGTGAGTTTAATTTTGAATTCTATGAGTAATTAAAGTATAACACCTTGTTTGAATCCTATCATTATTATAACAACATGGGATCTGGAATTTTTTCTAAAGTCTGCTAACTTACTCTTTCTATCTCCAGTACAAAATTACTATCAAGAATCAAGGCTTTCATTGGTAGCGTTATTAACGTTAATTCTAATGAAAATAGTTGTTGTGTTCAAGGCCGTAATATCAAGTCTCTGTATTACTGTAAATGCTAATTTTTTATCAAAATACCAAGAATGCTAATACCTAAAATCTGACACTGCTTATGATTTTACCAATTACTAGCAATAATCTTACAGCCTGAAAATTTTTTTGAATAATCAGCACTAAAGTTTTCATTCATCATTTTCAGAGTTTGTCTGAAACACCCGTCAAGAAGTTTGTTCATCAAAGTACTAGCTCTGATTTTCCAAGCAGCGGAAGAAGTGATGCTGAGGCAGAAAGAGGACATGTGGAAAAAAAAATAATTGAGCTGCAGCAAAGGATATCAACCCAACAAACAGTGATCTCTCAGGCAACTCAAGCCTTAAATCTATGTTTTCACACTGTTGAGTTCTCTGACTCTGCAGAGCAGGTTGAAGCAGAGCGTCTCCTACTTTTTGCAAGTACGTCCGTCCTTTGAATATTTGCGAAAAGCACTCTCCAGTAATCCTCTTACTTAGAGACTCATCTAAAGTCCATCAGATTTACCAAAACTGATATTTATCCTTCTTGTGTTTTAACTGACTCTGGTTCCCAATGTGTCTTCTAAATTTTAATTTTCTAATCGCACCGGTCAATGAAAATTTTGTTTTTAAAATTGCCAAAAATTTTAAAACTAATTAGAGGCCGATTTTTAGCATTTTTACCACAATGGCCCTAGTTTTTCGGAGCCAGTTCTGTTCTTCTTGAAAAATTTGAATTTTCTCTCAAAATGAAACATTTTCAGATAAAATTCAATTTTCTGGAAAATATGTGAAGAACAGAGAAAGTCATTTTTTGATATATCAACCAAAAGTGCAGAGGGAGTTACATTGCATGTCAATCATAGAGGTCGTTCCATCTGCCATTGAAACCGGGCCCAGAATGAAAGCTCCTCATCTTTTCAGGCATTGAAGAGCATGGTCTGAAACACTCAAAAATGGTTGAACTTTTTCAAATCCCCCCTTCTGGAGGGGGGAAGGGGGGTCAAACGAAAAACAGTTTTTTTTGCTTATAACTATTGAACGATTAAGATATCGATTTGAACTTTTCTTAAATTAAAGGTCGTCAAAAAAGCTTTGTTTTGGTTTATAATGATTAATAGTTTGGTCAATTTTAGACCAATTTATGGCCTATTAAAAATTTTCCATGAGTCCAAAAATTAGATTTTTGTAGTTTACAGCAGTCCGGATCGTATGTCGATAAACAACATAGATTCAATCGACACAAATAGATGGACATGTTTTTCATCAACATACTTTCCGTGGAAAATTTTTTCATTGGCATAGTTTTTATTGATATATTTTTGATCGGCATATATATTCGATCGACAATGTTTACATTGACACATTTTCGCTTGAAAATATAAATTTGAAATCCTTGAAATAAAACTATTTGTACGTCGACATAATTTCGATCAACGTTGGTTTACTCGGCACAGTTCAATCAAAAAATAGAAATGCAATACAGTCAACGTCATTTCTATCAACAAAGTTTCAAACGACAAAGTTAGTATCTTTACAGCGATTCATTCGACATTATTCCAATCGACATTGATTTGGCTGACATATGTTGTTTCGGTCGACAGCGGTGCAGTCGACATAGTTTCGATAGCTGTTTCATCCACTCCTCCTAAAATGCAACGCAGTTACTTTATGATGGTTGCATTCCTGCCTTGTGATTCGAACTGCTTTATTTGGTGGCGCAGTGGTTGAACTCTGCGTGATTCGTTCTATGATTTTGAAGGTAATCATTGAAGCAGTATGTCCTTCCACCTTTTACTGTAGCAAACTGAGCAACAATATATTTGTGCCATTCAAATAAGACTATTCTATTCATATTTAATGGCGGAATGAAGATATTGAACTAGTAATTAATTAAAACCTGCTGTTATGTATTCATACACCTATACTAAAGATGGTTCAGAAGCTATTTCGTAATGCGAACACAAACATTAGTTGAAGAACTACTACAATCATCTTGTTTGAATTGTTTTATTCGAACCGAATTTAGAAAAATATGCAACAAGCCGTATGTTATAGACTAATCCTGAAATCTGGACAAATAGCGAAGTGTCTAGACAAATCGGAATGTGTCCAACGCCTCTTTAACAAATCCCAACATGAAAATAAAATTCTGGATTTGTCTAGACAAATGGCGCCTTGACCAACACTGATTTGGACAAATCTCGAAATAAATTATTTCTGGGTTGACTTGTCCAAGCAAATCGCGATTTATTTATTTATTCAATACCTGTAACTAAATCACTAATTTAATTTTAACAGTACGCTAATTTATTTACATGAATATAATATGACCAGGAAAATAAGTTATTAATTCGAACTGCCTATCGCGGCAATGCCTACCAGTTGTTGGTATGTCAATTTTCTCACGAAATCAAATTTTCAAGCGCAAGAAAATATTTTTACAGGCAGAGGATGTTCCAGAAGGAAAAGAAATAAATATCCCCTCTTCCAATCTCCATTACAGGTGGACAGGGATTTTTTAAGTGTAACTGCAAAACTAAGTGTGTCCAAAAAATACAAATGTAAAGCCGCTGGAGATCTTTGCAATTCAAAGTGTCATGCCTCCCTCCCTTGCAAAAATAAGTGACGCGTTATCTGTTTTATTTTAACTTAATTTAATGTGAAAAGTAATTATCAAAAAAAATTAATTGAATAACTTATTTTCTTAGTCATATTAAATTCATGAAATTAAAATAGTATACCACTAAATTAAATTAGTGAATTAGTTATAGTAATTAGTCAAATCTTCAAATTAAGTTCTTGAAATCCAAAGGAATGTATTGAACTAGCAACGATTTGTAGCCCGACGCCTATCTCATGCCATTCTCTAAGATGAGGAATAATTTTAACTTTTCATTAAATTTAATTTAAATTTTTTTTGAGATTTGTCCAAAATGATGTTAGACAAATCCCAAATTTCATTTTCATTTTGGATTTGTTAAATAGGCGTTGGATACATCGCGATTTAAGTAGACACTTTGCGATCTGTCCAGATTTGTCTGCAACACACAGGGAAGCTCACCGTACCTATCAGGCCTTTTTTCAGTTAATTTAGGTGGGACAAAGCCTGGGACCCTGAGGGCGTATAGATAATACAATCGACCCCCAGGAGTCCAAATTTCATGAGCCCCTTGGTCGCCCTTGGGGCGTTAAAAAGGGGGGGGGGGTCCGTACTTCAGAAGTTGGGGTTTTTGTCAAAATTTTGAAGTTATTTCATCAGAATCAGAAAGTTCAGAATTGTTCAACTAAAATCGCCACCAAGATATCCAAAATCAACCCATCCTTATCGAAAATACTGACCTCTAAAGGTGGAGATCGTAACCCCTGATAAAAATTCAATTTTGTCAAATTGACGTAGAGACTCGAGAAAAGTACGTATACATTGGTAGTTGACCAAAAGGAATCTGAATTTGAGGGTCCTGTCATCCCCAGAAGCTCCTCTAATGGGGCACAGTCTGTACTATGCCCTTTCATTTATCCTCTCAGGAATTACTCATATTCTTGAAGTCTACAAGCAAATAAATATGTAAATAAACCCCATTACGCAATAGATAAATAAATGAATAAACTCAGAAGAAGAAGACAATTTTCGCGTCGATTTAAATACATCGGCACAGTGTATTCGCAGTTTTTATTTATTTATTTTTTTCTTCATGAAAGGGTCCTCCTAGGGTAAAAATCGAGTTGCCTCCCAAACCTGCGCATTTGGCTCCCGTCGTGATTTTTTAGGTGTGCCAAGTTGACTCAAGTAGCGTCGTGACTTTGATTGTGTGCCGAGTTGGCTACCGCCTAAAGAATGAACTGGCAACGCCGTTACAATCAGATGAGTATGTCAGACTTAACTTCACAATACCTCGTCCCCTAGACAAACGGCAGCAAAATAAGAAACAGTTCATAGCTGAAGCGGTATCGACCTACACAATGGATAACAACCTCCTTGCTTTCTTAAAAAATTTGTCTTGCACATTTTAACCCGTCACATTGAAGAAATATATTCATATGATTCGAATGGACCACTAGACAAGGTACAAATTTAAGCAATCTGATACATGTTTCTTAACCGGAATTTCACGTAAAACACGATTCGCGCTACGAAAATTACTGATACTAACTCCTAACGAAGATATTATCGTTTTTATTTCACATTGGTTACGAGGAATTTGAACTGCCCGCTCTCAAGAAACTCAAAGCTCTACGTGAGTCAAATCGCTCACTACAACGGTTTCAGAAAGCTTCTCAATCGAGCAATGTTCATTTTCCACCATGTGTTGTTCAAACTATAGGTAAGCAATTTGCTATAGCTGAGCCAAAGCGTCAAGATTGAGGTTGCCAGATTTTTATACAGCAGAGACTGTCATAATAACATTCAGCGCGTGATGTGAATCACGTAGAGAATTGAGTTTTCATGAGCGGGTGGTTTGAATTCACGTATCAAGAATCGTTAAATATCTTTGGAAGGAGTTGAATTCGGTAATTTTCGTTGTGCGCGTCGTATTCTACGTGAAATTTTCGTTACGAATCATGTATCAGAATGCTGAAATTCGTACCTTGTCTAGTGGTCCATTATGAGATGGGAGCCAATGCGGCGTGCACCCACCCCCCCTCTTAGAGAGGAATTGGATACCTAAGAAGGTGAGATCCAGGGGTTACATTGCATTGCAACGGTTCAAACTTTACTGGACAGTGTATTTCTTTATAAATTGACAAGGCATACCCTAAAAATTTCAAAGAGTTTGCATCAAATAACAAGAAGACTTCAAAAATTCAAAGAAATTGAACCCAATTGTGCCCAGGGAAATTATTAGTTGAACAGTAGTCTGATGAGGCCTCATGAGAAACTCATGCATACTTGAAATGTTTGCTTTTTAATTTTGATGCTCAAAAATATTATTTTAAATTTTCCTCACAAATATTAGAATAATTACTGTTTTTTGCTTAAAAAATTAAATTAGCCAAGGGATAGTAAAAACCCTCCAACAGTAATGCATACTTGGAATCGGAATACTCGGCCCAATTCAAATTAAATTGAGTATTTGTCTTTGTTTATGCAACGAAGAATAAAAAACGCTGAAAAGCCAGTAATGCACCTTTTCAGTGGTGATTTAATGACTTTTATAGAGAAATAAACGTTTGGGATGCCTGAACGCTGAAATGTTCTGGCACTTTTAAAATAACTTTTAAGATAAATTGTAATCGGGAATTCAAATGCGCATCAAGTCTATTCATTGAGCTAAACACATGATAATTGATGGGAACCATCAGCAGCATTACTATTACCAATGTGGCGCTCACCAAAGCCCAACAGCTCAAAAACGATCAGGGCCAATTTTCCATTTAAAGATCCCGCGCTATAAGATCGCCGGATCTGTAGACGCAGCATTCTCACATTACTACCATGTGTTCACACCATTTTAACCTTTCGGCCCGTTTCGTTGGGCAGTAGACGAATCATAACTGGAACAAATAAGGCTGGCAATGCCGTTAAGGATTCTGGATACCTACGACTCCGTAAGATTTAAGTTAAGACGCTAATTTGATTCCCTTCTATGGCACATGGTCTAAGTGCAGTCTGCAACAGTTACCTAGCATGAAATCAGCAAATGCGCCTGGGAGTTATGCAAAACGCACCCCCCCCCCCCCCCCGGATATTCCCATTCTAAATTTGAAGACAGCTATTAGGCATTCCCGTGAGGCATACAAATTCATTTGTCGATCGAACAGATGTTGATGAATTCGATTGACTCACATAAGCTTCCTGCGAGATTATTACATGCAATTTTTGATTGAAAAAGTGTCGTCGAAATGATGGTTCTTTTTCAATGAGCATTTTTCTAGCAAAAAAGTGTCGATATAAACAATGTTAATGGCATACATGTCGATCGAAACTATGTCGATCGAAAGAGTGTCGATCGAATCTATGTCTGAACTGTGATGACTGAACTGTGTCGAGTGAGCGGACGTCGAACAAAACGATGTGGACATAAAAATTTTTTTTTTCAAGGATTTTAAATTGAAATTTTTGAACGAATCAATGTCGATCGAACCTATGTCGATTGAATTGCGTTTTCATTTTTCGATCGACGTGTGTTGACGATTCTTGTACCCACCAGGCCAAGATCATCTTGGGGGAACGATTTGTCTCTGAGTTATGATTTTTCAAAGTTGGCGCGGCGGGGTCCGCTTTTGCGGGGCATCGCTCTGAAATACGGGAGTCCACTCGCAACCCCCCCCTCTCCCGCCATGCTACGCGACCTTAACGGAGAAAGACTTCCTTTGATGATCATTTGAATAAATAAATACACCAAACATGCGCTATTATGATGTATAAGTGTGATTAAACTTGTTAATATAATAAAGAGTGGCATCTCACTGACTTTTGGGGTAGGGCGTAGCGTAAGAGCAATGAATAGTCAAGTTATGTCATGATAGGTATCGATTTTCATGTACTTTTGGTTGTAGAATTCAAATATGTTGTTCGAAATCATCCCTGATCTCTTAGGGAGCCTGAAATCCAAGATGGCGCCCTTTGGCTCTATATTTGAGGATGGAAAGGCATAAAGTAGTCACAATGGCGTGTTGGGTATCTTTTCCTAGTTACTGGGTCAAAAAAGCGAAATATGAGACTAAAATAACAGTTCGTACTCCATGAAAGACATCTAGGTACAATATGGCGGCTGAAATAGCGGAACAATGTAACAAAAATTTAAAATACGCACGGTATAGTAAGTCAAGTATCGATTTATATAATACTTGGACCTCTGGTAATTCATATACGAGCTTCAAAACTTACCATTCTCTGTATCTTAACCAACAAGAAATTATTGATCTTGGATCATGGATCATCAAAGAGACTTTTTAAAGGGAAAGCTGGTAGGAAACAGGACTGTTCTGTGTTTGTTTCGGTCGTGAACAAGGAAGGTAATCTCTTGAAATTAATAAAACGGATATATAGAATATGGAAGCTGTTCTAATCGAGGATATTTTCTTAGAAACACTTTTAACTTTATTGCAACATCCACACTGCGTTTTCAGATTTGTGTTTTTTCTAGTGATTTTTCCTCAAAAATTTAAAAAATCCTGTGGAAGGCACATTACTGTTTTAACCTTAACCCCATGTGCCCTAGAATACCTACCTCTAAAGTGTTGAGAGAGATGATAGATTTTAGGTGGATAATATTGATTAGGTAGTGTAAGCACAACTTCCAGGTGGTCCGAAGTCTTCTAAGAGGTCCAGAAAATAAGCTTGTCAGCATCTTCGAGCTGAGAATATCTCACTTGGCCGTCATTTTCTTGGCAACATTGTATTTTCTGAGCGCCTAATGGAAGGAAATGTTAAGTTCCAATGATAATTCAAAAAGATTAGTCTTGTGAGAGTCTCGTGACCTCAATTTTTCTACAACTACTACCATTATTTTAAGGTAGGTGTTCCATTGCACCTTAAAATTTTACAGATTAGTGTTTCCCCCAATGAGCTTCCCTTGAAAATTTAAACTGCGGTGTATACTGTTTAACCCTCAACCCTATATGCCATGGAATACTCACCTTAAAAGTGTTGGGAAGGATAATAGTTTTAGATAACATTTATTATGTCAAAACACAAGTTCCAGATGGTCTAGAGCCTTTTACGAGCCTAATCTTCTCCAGTGTTCATGAAAAATTAACATTTTCTTCCATTAGGCGCTCAGTAAATACAGTATCGTCGAGAAATTGACGGCCAAGCCCGATCTTTAAAGCGCAAAGTTGCTTACAAGCTGACTTTTTGTGCCTCTTTGAAGTCTTTGGACCACCAAGGGGTGCAGAAAGTTCTTAGCCTTTCCCAAAATTTGCTGTTTTGCTACAATTGCGCCTCTACGTAATACAATGCGCATAACAGCTTCCTTCTCCAAAAGTGGCGCGTTTGAAAGACTTCCAGAAAATAAAACAACTTGCTTGATAGTTTCCTTCCCCAAACGCTTGAGCGACATCTAGCACAAATGAAAGTGCGCTTCCCTGTTTGTTCCCCGAAAACAAGGGTAGGGAGGAGGAATCTTCCCTAATTTTTACAAATTTTAACAGCCCTCCCCGCAATTCTCACGAGAGCGGCTACGCGATCATGATCACGTGATCAAAATCATTCTGTACCCCAGAATCACCCGAAATGTGCTTACGCTACCTAATCCATATTATCCACCTACTAACTATCATCCATCTCAACATATAAGAGGTAGGTATACTATGGCACATTAGACTGAGGGTAAAACAGAAATACCGGCCGCAGTTTAAAATTTCAAGGGAAACTCATTGGAGAAAACTCCCATCTGCAAACACGTACTGGTGTGGATGGCAATCTTTAATAGGCTACGCTTTTGAGTCCATAAACTTTGACTTTCATTCATGAGAACTGAGATCGATTAGTCTTATCTTTGAACAAAAAGGTTGCAAACTTTATTTCCAATGTTCATTTGTATGTCCAGAGTGTAGCTGTAGAATGACAGTTGCTTCACAAATTTCGGAGGTTTTTTTTTTAATATGCCACCGATAAATTGCTGTAAAAATGTGAATTTTTCACTCGATGAACTCAACAACTTAATAAGATCTTGATAAAAAGCTAAAGAATAAAGCTACAAAATTCTGCAAACCGTACTTCAATATCTTCAATGATCCATTCACAGCAGGCTGACGACTCTCCGTTTCTTTGGGACACCTTTTGTATTCATATGCATACGAAGGCATTCATTGTATAGAGAATAATTTAAAAAGTGCTGGAATTGGTTGATGATAAGATTGATATGATACAAGCTAAAGAAGATCATGGGATTATGATTAAAAAAATATTTTATTTTACAGAGTTGATAGAAAAAATAGATCCATATTTAGTGTTGGTCACATTTTTTCTTGTTTGTATTGGTCACTTTAGGGTTGGAGGTCCCTCATGAAGTGGTAACGGTCAATCCTTGTAGTTTGTTAAAGTGTAGAGAATGGTAAGTTTTGAAGCTCGGAGGTGAATTACCTGAGACCCAAGTATTATACAGGGTGTCTCACGAAAAACGAGCCACCTTAAATATCTGCCGAACGCGTCGGAATTTCGAAAAACGGTTAAAGACGTGTTCGTTTATATCGAGGGGACACCTTTTGGCGTATTCGACATTTTCCCAAATCGCGGGAGGAGCGCGGGGCGGGGGATGCCCCACCCGTAAGTAGAACTTTTCAAATAGCACCCCTACTTTTTTATTCAGAAATCAATTCTACGCAAAAAAACAAGCCACCCTGTCCAAACGGAATGTAAATCGGACAATTTTTCAGTGATTGACAGAGTTTGAAACATTTTTTTCATGCTCTTTTCAAAAATTTCCCACGCCCAATGGAATTGCTGTATCAAACCAAACTCTCCGCCAAAAAAAATTCTTAAACATTGCTTTTTCGATAAAAAAAAAAAAAAAAATATGCTGCACTCGAAATCTGGAGCACGCGGAGCCCTTCTTTGCGACATCAAAATTCGTTACACCGAACATTTCCGAGAGGCGCTCATCGGGAGGGAGTAGTAAGTTTTAGGCAAGAATTATTAATCTTTTTTCTTTTTTTTTTTTTTTTTTTTATTAGTGTTAAGCGAACTTTCACAATGAAATTATACACTTTGTTTCTAAATTCAAAATAAATGTGTGAGTACAAACGACCGGGTAGTCTGTAACTTATCTAAATGGTTAGAAATAATTGGTTACTAAAATTAATGGTTCAAACCAAGGGGCTGGCCAGTTCCCACGGTTTCACCCGTTTGAGGCGTCTAAACTCATTTGAGTTGTCAAGTAATAGTAAAGCCTCGGTGTTAGGATGGTGATGGAGCCGTCTCTCATAGTTGGTTGCAACTTTAGTTATAAATTGCGAGACGGTCTCCATCCCCAGGTCTCTATGGATATCAGAGTTACGTTCATACCATCATGCTCCGACTATCTGTCTCAGAGCACGATTTTGGACTCTTTGTAAAATTTCTATATTGGACCGTGCTGCACACCCCCAGATTTGAGCTCCATATGCCCATGTGGGTCGTACAATTTGTTTATATAATAGAAGCTTATTACTAATACTTAACTTAGATTTTTTACCTATTAACCAATACAATTTTTTAAGTTTGAACAAGCATTCTTCTCTTTTGATTTTTATGTGTTCCTTCCACTTTAACTTAGTATCTAGGTGTATACCTAAATACTTGGCCACCTCTGAAGGTTTTAATAGGACTTTATTGAATATAATGTTAATGTCCTTGATACTACGGTTAGAGAATATCTTATAAATAGTTTTTGCACAATTAAGTTTGATGTCTTTTTCACTCGTCTAGTTATAGAAATTTTGAAGGTTATCTTCAAGTTCAAGTGTAGCTAATTCCTGACTTTTATTGCTAGACAAATACGTAGTATCATCAGCATACTTTCCTAAGAGGGATTTTCTGGTTGGAGCGGGAATATCTGAGGTAAACAGTAAATATAGCAATGGGCCTAGAACTGAGCCTTGCGGGACTCCTGCCAGAATTGGTTTTTCGTCCGACAGTGCCTCACCTACTCTAACTCGGAAAGTTCTGTCAGAGAGATACGATTGGATTAATCTAACATGACAAGCAGGGAGAAGATTTGCTAACATTTTAATAAGGAGTTTATGAGAGACTTTATCAAATGCTTGTGCAACGTCTAAGAATGCAGAGACGCAATATTCTCCTTTTTCAAGGGCTTTTTCAATAAAATTGGTTACTCTTTGTATTTGTTCAATGGTAGAGTGTTTAGCTCTAAAACCGAATTGAATATCTGGCAGTATGTTTTTAATATTGATTACTTTTAATAGTCTAGGAAGATAAAGTCTTTCCCATAGTTTTGCTATGGATGAGAGCAAAGATATTGGACGATAAGAAGAGGGATTTCTTTCGGGTTTGCCTTTTTTATGAAAAACTATTATTATTGCTTCTTTAAATTTGCTAGGGACATATTGTAGATTGATTATTGCATTAAAAATTTGGACTAATTTATGAATTGCTTTATCAGGTAATTTTTTAAGGATGAGGCCAGTAAGTTGGTCTTTTCCTGGGGCTTTTTTTGTTTTGCATTTGCTTATTAATTTGGTAACTTCCCCAAAAGAGAAATGGGGTATTTCGTGCTCTGTTTCTATCAGATCTGTTTCATTTAGATGCAGGAGAATATCGCGTTTCGTAGCATTGGGTAGTGAATTGGGTTTAAATACTTTTTCGAGGTGGGTTGCGTGTAAATTTGCTTTATGGAGGTCAGTTTTGGCCCATTTCCTTGTATTATCATTAAATAAAGGGGCATTATGTAGTGGTGGACGTTTTATGTAACTGATCGCTCTCCAAAGGGAGTAGTCGGTTGCAGGTGAGGCATCTAATGTTTTAATAAATTTTTCAAGTTGATTATTTCTAATAGTCCAAAGCTCATTTGTTAGTTCTTTTGAGATGGAGTTAAAATAGGCTTTATCTTCGGGGTCTCTGGAGCGCAGCCATCTTTTCCTAGCTTTTCTTTTTTCCTTTATGATTTTGAGGATGTAGGGGGGGGGTTTATATCCGGCTTTAATGTGTTGAATAGGGGGAGGGGTGGCATTTTTCGCCGCATCCTGTATGATTTTAACAAGATTTTCTAGTTCAGAGTCGATTTTTTGCGGAGTGTCTAATTTAGGGTCTGCATAAAGTTTAATTCTTTCATTAATGTAATCCTTAAAACATTCCCAATCAGTGGCTTTATTTATAAGTCCAGTAGGAGGTGTTGTAAAAATTGGAGAGGCTGCTAAATGAAAGTGGACGGGGATGTGGTCAGACGAAAGTTCATCTTCTATTAATGACGTATGTATATTTTGCTTGGAAAAGCCTCTATAAATTCCAAAATCTAATACATCGGGGTTCTTAAGTGGGTCTGTAGGGTAATGCGTAGGGCGTCCTTGTGATGCAATGCTCGCGTGAAGCGAGTCAATTGCTTTCAATAAATGTCTGCCTTTGGTATACACAGATTTTGATCCCCAGGCAAAGTGCTTCGCATTCCAGTCTCCGGCTATCAGGAAACGCGTGCCTAGTCGATCAATAAGATTAGCGTAATCTATCTCTTGGGGATTATGATGAGGTGGAGAATATATAACTGCGATTGTTAGATCCTGTTGTTGTAAACTAATGGTGATTGATACGGACTGAAACATTTCCTTTACAATTGAGTCGTTTAAGAAATGCTTAATTCTACGTTTTATCAGCACGCCTGCGCCAGCGTGCGCTGTGCTGTCAGGGTGCAATGCATGATAAAAAATGTAATTAGGAATAGAGACATACGATTCTTTTGTGAGCCTTGTTTCAGAGATAAGCATGACGTCAACATTATAATCATTAAGAAATTGTATGATCTGTGCTCTATGATTTATAATGCCATTAGCATTCCACGCAACTATTCGGAGTGTAGATGCATTATTTAATAAAGATACATTTGAAACATCTAAAAAGAAATTTTTACTGGCTTTACAGGAAATCTGAGTCGGATTTGTCATCTTGTGTGCGAAGTTGAGGATCCGCCCAAAGCAATATCATGAGCATTTAATTTGGTTTCAAGAGTGGTCATACGACTAAAAATTTGATTTAATAAGTCCATGACCTGTGTTAAGTCATTTTGAGGGGTGGAAGCAACTGATGCATAGGATTTTAAGTTACAATTCTTTGGAGATTTATAAGAATTGTTGGCGTTATTGGCGCCAGTGGGTTTATTAATAGGTTTAGCATTCTCTTGTGAAGTTATTTCAGTTTTTTTCTGGAATCTCTCCTCAAGAGCAGCTTTCCTAGCAGGGCAATCCCTAAAACTGGCTACGTGGCCAGCGTTGCAGTTAGCGCATTTTGGGTTCGAGTTATATCCAGGAATAGTGCATTGAGAGGATGGATGATTACCTGCGCATTTGACGCAAGCCCAGGGCTTATGACAGTAGCTTTTCGAATGCGAAAATCCCTGACATCTGTAGCACTGCATAATTAACTTAGGTTTGGATTTACAAGCTTCAATTTTAACCACTTGATTACATATAGTTTTTAAGTTAAATACTCTTTCGGGGTCTTCCCCTTGAGCAAAGGTGATTTGATGTAAAAATAAAGGTTCTTTTTTTACGGGACCTCCCTTGCCATTTTCGGGTTGGATTTTCTTAAAAATATTGACTACACTGATAACATTGAAATTTTTTCCCTTAAGTGAATCTAAAATATCCTCCTCCGAAGTCTGAGGAGACATGCCTTTGCACATAACTCTAAAGTCACGTGTATTTTTATTTTCGTGAGTATACCAATAAATTTCTTTGTTATTATTTAATTCTTTAGTTAATACACGATAATGTTCTTCTTTCATAACATTCACTTTCCATACAGCTTTAGTACCCACAGTTGTAATCGCCTTCAGCGAAAACTGTGAGTCATCCTTAATTACATTTTGAATTAAAGTACGTAAATTGTTGACATCCTCGACATTACAGATTTTAATGGGCGGAGGCGGGTTTTCCTTTAAAGCTGCTTGTGCGTCCTTAGGTGTTGAGCCAGGAATTAAAGTTGACTGTTTCTTCTTGTTCGGTTCTGAATCATGCTGGGTAATAATTTTGACTTTCTTACCAGGGGTAGAATTATTGTTGGTGATAGGTTTAGAGTTAGGGGATGCGGAATCTTCCCTCTTACGTTTGTCCTTCCTGGACTGGTTGGAGGCGCCTTTGTTCCTTTTCACCTTGGTTTTCCAGGCCAGAGTTTCAATGTCAACTATGCGTTCTTCCTCATCCGAATCGGGTAATACAAATGTAGTTGTGTCCATATTCTCCTCATCATTTAACGTAGGTTTTAAGGTTGATTCACTGTTCATAGGATTGCTATTATTGGAATTATTAGCATTAATATTTGAGTTGAGATTAGTTTGAAGTAGGTTAATTTTTTCTTCCAGAATTCTAAATTTAGCATCTGTTTCTTCATCTTTTTTAGCTTGATCAGCTTTAACTGATATAAGTTCGTGTCTAAAATTATTTGTCTCATCAATTGATTTCTGAAGAGCATTAGATAGTTTGTTTGTGAGATTTTTATAATCAAGAAGTGCTTTTACAGTGTCATTTCCTAAGTTATCTGTAGGTATAAGGGTAGCAATAGCTTTGTTTGCTTCTAAAAGTACCTCATTATAGTTTTTACAATTAGAGTTAGTAGATGGAATTTGATTTAAAGTTTGTTCACTTGTGATGTTTTCAAGGTGAGGCTGAGGAATTTCACCTGATTGTAGCCTTATCACGTGTTTGTCCATGGTGCCACACCGACGTGGGCACCAGGGAGTTGGTCACAATACACTTATCACATGTCCTAAAGTTGCTTGGAGCACGATTTGGCACAATGATTTTAGGATACACTCAGTACTAGATTAGATAGGAGTTGAGATTAGAGAGAGCAGACGAGCGCAGGAACGACCGTCACGGATCACGCCGATTACGCGACTGACCTTTTTTTTTTTCTGAAGCATAAGAAACCGTGTCCATGAAGAAGCAGTTAAGTAGAAAAACAACGCACCGCGGAAAAATAGCGTCCTCAGAAGTATTAAGGTCCGGCTCAAATCAATGCCCCCCCCCCCCCCCCAAAAAAAAAAAGCTAATCCATTTTTTTTTCCCCACTTATCTGCTTCTTCGTGGACACGGTTTGTTATGCTTCAGAAAGAAGATTAATATTTCTTGCCTAAAACTTACTACTCCCTCCCGATGAGCGATCCTCGGAAATGTTCGGTATAACGAATTTTAATGTCGCAAAGAAGGGCTCCGCGTGCTCCAGATTTCGAGTGCAGCATATTTTTTTTTATTTTTTTATCGAAAGTGCGATGTTTAAGAATTTTTTTGGCGGAGAGTTTGGTTTGATACAGCAATTCCATTGGGCGTGGAAAATTTTTGAAAAGAGCATGAAAAAAATGTTTCAAACTCTGTCAATCACTGAAAAATTGTCCGATTTACATTCGGTTTGGACAGGGTGGCTTGTTTTTTTGCGTAGAATTGATTCCTGAATAAAAAAGTAGGGGTGCAATTTGAAAAGTTCTACTTACGGGTGGGGCACCCCCCGCCCCGCGCCCCTCCCGCGGTTTGGGAAAATGTCGAATACGCCAAAAGGTGTCCCCTTCGATATAAACAAACACGTCTTTTACCGTTTTTCGAAATTCCGACGCGTTCGGCAGATATCCAAGGTGGCTCGTTTTTCGTGAGACACCCTGTATAAATCGATACTTGACTTACTATACCGCGCGTTTTTTAAATGTTTGTCACATCGTTCCGCTATTTCAGCCGCCTTATTGTACCTAGATGTCTTTCATGGAGTAGGAACAGTTATTTTATCCTCATATTTCGCTTTTTTGACCCAGTAAACCTAGGAAAAGATACCTAACACGCCATCTTGGATTTCGGGCTCCCTAAGAGATCACAGATAATTTTGAACAACATGACTCTGAATTCTACAACCAAAAGTACATGGAAGTCGATACCTATCATGACGTAACTTGATTATTACAAGTTGTTGACCCTCAGTGTTGGCCATTTTTGCCGCCATTTTTGGGCCTGGAGCCCCTCCGTGCCCCAATAATGTAAATTTAACTTCATTTTCGGATTTTACGACCCAAATACTATAAAGGTAGACACCCTACTCGGCACTTAGAGGAGCACTTGTCCCTTACACCGTTTTTGGCCCAAAGGCCGCCATCATGGAATTTGGGGTCTCGAAAATGGTCTAAGTGAATCTATGACTGCAGGTTTGAGTTCTACGACCAAAAATACAATCGTCACCTCAGTCGGCCAATAGGGTTATCCCCACAGGGATTATTTTGGTCGCCATCCTGGATAGGGGGCGACTTTTTGAAAATTGAGAATGACAACATCGGAATTCTGTTTCTGTACATCAAGAGAAAGAGATTAAGACATCTCCCACACTTCTATCACTATTAGTGCCACGGGACCCTACAAATGAACATTTGCCTGTACTATCTCCAGAGGGGGAAATTTTAAAAAAAATTAAATAATTTTTGGGTGACTCAGACCATGCCGTTCGATGCCTGAAAAGATGAGGCAATTTCATTCCAGGCCCAGTTTTAATGGCAGATGAAAGGAACAACTAACCTCTTATCCACTCTGTTCCAAGGATCAAAATTTTTTGGTCAAGTAGCCCCGTTTGCCTACGTAGTATATTAGGGTGTTTCGTTTTTAGACAACCATCTCAAAACCTTACTCCCGGGCTTTTTCCCATTCCTTCTGGTCCCCAAAAGACAATCCTGAAGTTTCAGCACCATAGCTGAAGTCTACAGTTTCCCCCAAAGCTATGAAAATTTTGGGAGCAATTACATTGGTTTAAATGGGGAGAAAATAGGCTGATTCGCGGAACTACGTTTCTTGGTCGAGATCGCAACTTTGCGGATCACGTTGGCACTGGTCTAGATGCAAGTTCTAACATGTTTGCATTTGCTTTCATTGCATATCAGAGTTTTCTTCAACTTCCCGGCTCAGTGAAGCCAACATTGTCTAGCGTTAATGACACGTGTTCTCGTTTGGTGCAATGAGTTCGCCCGCGGAGCTGAAACAAGAGCAACGCTATGCCATCCGTTACTGTGTTTACCAAGGTTTAACTGTCTCTGATACCGTGAAAGAGATATTAGTTGCTTATGGAGAAAATCGACTTGGGGAGAGCACCATTTATCGGTGGCATGCAGCTTTTTCCGAGGGTCGCGAGTCGGCAGCTTTGTTTCCGCATGGCGGCCGGCCGTCAACTTCTGCGGCGGAGGAAGAAAGTGTCATTAACGCTGGACAATGTTGGCTTCCCTGAGCTGGGAAGTTGAAGAAAACTCTGATATGCAATGAAAGCACATGCAAACATGTTAGAACTTGCATCTAGACCAGTGCCAACGTGATCCGCAAAGTTGCGATCTCGGAACAACAGTTCAGACAAGGAAAAAAATACTCAAAAATCCTGTAGGGTTATATTTTACACGGCTCCAAAAAATTGTTGTAACTCAGCGAAATTTTGACCAAAATAGCAAATCTTGGGCTCGTTAGATAGCTAAGAATATGAGCTACAACCTCCCGTAAACCGCGTTTCAATAACTATTATTGTTTTTGAAATACAGACTTACTCTCAGTTGTTTTGGAACAGCCTATGTATCTCATAAATTGTAATAAAATAATGTACAAGAGTTGTTTTCATCCCTTCAGAACTATTTTCGACCATTTACTTTGTTGCCAAAATCACTCAAGTGCAGAACATGATATACACTAATTTCCTTCCAGTTTCGAGTAAATTTTGGCAACAGTGTAAATGGTCGAAAATAGTTCTGAAGGGATGAAAACAACTCTTGTACATTATTTTATTACAATTTATGAGATATATTAGCCTCCTCAGCTTCGGAGGGCCTGTTTTGAGGTTGATCAAAAACTGTCAAATGCTATCATTTTGCTGCGCGCAGCGCCTCCAAACTAACTGCACCGTGACCCCCCCTCCCCCATCTCTGGGTCAAAAGTGGAATTTTCTCATTCAAAATAGGCCTCTGGACGACTTCTCAAGAGATGGTCAGGTTTGAAATCATTTTGGCGCATTTTACGACCGAGAAACGTAGTTCCGCGAATCGGCCTATTTTCTCCCCATTTAAACCAATGTAATTGCTCCCAAAATTTTCATCGCTTTGGGGGAAAGTGTAGACTTCAGCTATGGTTCTGAAACTTCAGAATTGTCTTTTGGGGACCAAAAGGAATGGGAAAAAGCCCGGGGAGCAAGGTTTTGAGATGGTTGTCTAAAAACGGAACACCCTAATAGTATTTACCAACATATGAAGCTCATCTGAATGTTTTTTGGAGAAGAATAATTGCCTTACCTTTCTGAAGAATCCATGCCCTTGTTCATCTAGGTTTTGCTGCTGAAGCTGAAAATTACCCCAACTTTTTTCAACACGGTTGGAAAATCGAGTGTTTAAAAAAGGGGAGGGGGAGGTTCAGAACGGAAAAATTCGTTTTCTCCCAAAAGCTATTCCTTCTGCAACTGCTTGTGTTTTTCTTGACCTATTCTATCTCAGGATGTGCACGATTTGCGACATTGTCAAACTCCTGGTTCATTACTTTAAAGAGAATACTCACCATCCTTCTTACATCCTATATGACTAACATATTTATAACATGGGTATGTTCCAACAAACAATGTGGAACTGTCAGATGCCAAGTCAAGGTGTTATGGGAGTCATTCCATGCCAGATCAACCGGACCAGTTCACCACCCGTCTCGGAATTGTACGATTTTTTTTTTTTTTTCTCATTCAGTAGGTCAACGTAAGAAAAAGTTCAAATTTTTAGCCCATAATACCCAGGAGGTCTTAAGAAAAAAATTATCAAAGTTTTGATGATTTTTGAAAAAATGCATGCAACTTGAGTTTTCTGAAGTCAAGATACCGTTGCAGGCCCTCACAAACGACTTGAGATAGTTGAGCCACGTCAAAAAGATGCAACATTGAATGATCTTTGAAAGAGGTTCAGGAAATTTTTACTGTCCGACCGACCCTCCCATCCGCTCCGATGGAAAATAGTCAAAAAGTTTGATTTTTCCGGCTTTTTCAAGCAATTTCCACTGAAAATTGACATTTGAACCCACAAAATGCCGGACAGTCATCAATTTTATTCGTAGCCGTTAAGATTATACTTTAAGGATTATTATAAGAAAAAAATTGTACATCCTCCGCGCCTTCTTTGCTACTCTCATTTTACTGAACCTAGTTATTACCGCAAAAATGGAAAATCAATAAAATGAACTTTGAACTTGACAAATGAATAAAATAAATATATATTTGACCGCTGTTCCACTCACTCATAGTTTGGGTCCACGAAACATTTTTTCTCATATTATTCATACTCTCGGCGACCTGTGAACAAATTTTTAGCCAGATACCTTTAAAACTCAAATTTTTACTGAGATTTTTCGAAGGACAGGCACAGCTTTATTAGTGATCCTAGAAATGCATTTTTTCATGCATTTATCAAAATTTTGATAATTTTTTCTTAAGACTTACTGGGTATTTTGGGCTAAAAAGTTGGACTTTTTTTTACTTTGACCTACCAAATTAGTAAAAACAGATATCTTGCTAATCAGAGATGAATGGTGAACTTTTGTCATTTTTTTGGTTGATTTGGAATGGAATGACAGACTAAATTTGGAAGTGGAGTTAGAAGTGATGTATACTAGAACTGAAAAATATATTCTCTAGATGTTTTGTGGAAGTATGAAGTCATAATAACGAATGAATAATTAGACTTATGATTCTACAGTCCCATATTTACCTCTCTATTGGCGGCATCTATGTCGACAAAATTTTCCTGGTTTCTTCACCTGCATTAACTACTTGCTTCTCATTTTTACAGCGCACAGGAGGCAGGCTGCCCTGAACGAATTACAAAGGCTGAAAATTGAACGCTCACTACGCCCTAATGTAGTTGACTCATGTTACTTGAAAGAACGAGGCTCTTTGACTGTTTCCGAGATCACATTGCCGATCAAGATGGACGCCATCAAGAGTGCAGCTCGAGGTGATCTATCATTATAATATATAATGCTGTAAGCCCTAGAGGACCTGTATACGGGAGAGTATTGCCATCTCAATCTTTATACTACAGAAAAAGTGTACCGCTTTCTGATTGGTTGACTATCATGGAGCCCCAAAGTTGGCCCAATGTAACAAACCCCAGCCTCCGTTCCTAGTTTGGCTGAATGTAAACAAACAAGATGACGAAAAAGTTCTACAAAGTTCTACAAAGTTCTAGACGTGATTTTTGGTGTGATAGAATTTTTTTACATCCAACTTCTGAATTGAGTCTGGATCGAACGTAGATAAATATTTTTGCCGAAAATGAACTTTTGAGTGTGATTATCATTCATTTCTCAGCCGATAATGCGTGTTCCTCTGAGTCGGGTTTGTTTACTTTGGGCCAACTTTGGAGCTCCATGATAGCCTATAACTGATTAACCAATCAGGTTGCGGCACAGAGATGGCAATACTCTCCCGTATACAGGTATTCTAGTAAGCCCAATCCTTCGGGTCAAAATTCAGCGGGGATCGCCGCACAGTGCAGCCCTCTGTGGACAAAAATCCAAGATTCTAAACTCTACATTTAAATATTTTTTTCGGATATTTGTCATCTTCATGATATCCCTGACTCACAATGATGGTTCATTTTCGAATTTTTGCCCATAACTAGTTCAAATTTAGGTAGAATGTGGGCAGAAAATGGGTCGAGAATCACTGGTCCATAAGAGATACACGGGAATAAAGCATCAACTTCAAATGAAGATTTCTCGCTTGAAATGCAAAATGCTCAGCATGCTCGCATGCGTCATGGGCGCTCTGACCTTGGTACTTGTTTTGTGTTTATACTATCATTATGGCTAATGCTCTTGATACTATACACTTCTCGAGGTAGAAGTTCTGATCAATGAGATACACAAGTACAGAATCATCTACAATGCCGGTTTTTCGAAGCACAAGATCAACATTTAACGTGAAGTCGCCTGGCGTACAGTATCTGAAAAGTTGGAGAAGTATTGTACTACTGTACATTTCAACAATTTGTTTGTCTTTCTTATTGTTTTGAAGTCAGCTTAGCAACTTTTGACTATGCTTTGTATACAAAGTTTTTAACATGAGACCCCTAAGCATAAAGCTTCCGTCGTTTCGTCCGCGACGAGGTGTTTTCAGTGGCAACGGTCTTGACGAATTCGCCACGTCCTTGAAATTCCTTGCGTCGGCGTAGAAATCGCTCACGAATTTCGCCCGCCGAAATTCGCATGACGAACTTGAGCTGAACGGCGGAAGCGTAGTGCATCGTCGTTGTCTTGGCGTGATTTGGATGTTTTCATTCATGGAGAATCTGTGTGTAAAGCTTGGGCGTCCGGCAAGGCATTGGCATGTTTTTCGCGACCCCTCCGCGCGGCGCATCGAGCGGCGTCAGGTCGATGTTTGTGATGAGGAAATGCAACTAGCTTCACGGTACACATCAAAAATGTAGTGGAGAAAACGGCGAGAACCAATAGAAGTCTAGCTGGTCTGATGCCCAACTTAAATGGACCAAAAGCTGCCAAGAGGAAACTACTGCAAAGCGTGAACACGTTACATACGCTGCTCCAGTGTGGGCGACCGAAGCTACCAGTAAAGTTACTGTGATGGAAGAGCTCAAGAAAGCACTGCAGGCCATCAGTGGCTATTGCACTGTGTTAACGGAGGCGATGTAGGTTATTTCCAGATCGTTACCGATCGATCTGCCTCTCAAGGAAAGAACAAAAATTTATCCAAGAAAACAGGCTGCAAAAAAGGGTGGGCTAAGAACGGACACGGAGACCAAGCAGTTATACCGCAGAATTGCCAACGAGGAGCGAGCACGATCCTCGGCCGAATGGCAACGTAAGTAGGAAGCTGACAGCGGAAAAGCCAACTGGACCAAATGGTTGATCCCACGGGTGGAGAAGTGGATAAGAAGAAAGGGTTTGGAAGTCAACTACCACCTGACACAAATGCTGACTGGCCACGGCTCTTTCAGGGCATTCCGTAAGAGAATCGGCAAATGTACGAGCGAGCTTTCCATTCTTTGCGGGGAACAGCTAATGGACGACGCGGAGCACACGCTCTTTCACTGCTCCAAAGCGAGAGAGGAGCGTGCGAGCTTGCTTACAAACTGGGCTTCGAAATCACACCGGAGAATCTGATTGAGCTCTGTGCGTTAGAGGAGGCGGGCTGGTCCCTACTAAGGCAGGTGGTCCAGCAGATTTTCAAGCGGAGAGAGGACAAGGAGAGGCAGCAAGAAATGGACAGAGACCAGGAATGAGCCGGACCGATGTAGAACGAGACTATGTGCCAGGAACACAGATACGTTCCAACTGAGTCTGGGCCATCTTGCTCTTGCCAGTGGTGCTTGTGGTGGAAAAGATTTTCTGTTTCTTTAGCATGTAATGTAGGCCTTCCGCCATCGACCTGTCTCTCAACGGTAGCAAATTGTAAAAAAATGAAAAAAAAACAAAACAAAACAAATGCAACTGAATCGTGAGTTGGGAAATAATCCGTAAGTGCAGCCGTCTATGTTTAAATTCATTCACGGCAAGTGTTAAGAGATAAATATTCAACAATGGGTGTAAGCGTATTGCCGCTAGCTGGAAACTCCTCAAATAAATTGTGGGTAGCTTTTTAAAACATTGATTAAAAATGAGATGTAAAAAATGTGCATAAACTTTGCAATCAGAGATAAATAGGTACGCTCTCTTTCGCATGCACTCGTTGGCATTTGAATCCATTTTTCTCTTTTTGGACATGGTTGTATGGCCAAAGACTAGAACAGGTGCCTATTGTGGTGGCCCGAAACAGGGCCGTTGGAAGGGGGCAAGTCGGCCGGCTGCATGAAGTTCGCGTGCTGGATGTGAGATAGGTCCCGCGTGACTGACGGGTGCGGAGTGACTTGAGATGGTGAGCCCACGGCTATTATAGCCGTGGTTGAGGCTGCGTCAACCAATCAGGAGTGAGCGTGAGATGCATCGCCAGAGGTGAGCAATGATTGGCCGCCATAGTTGTTCTACGAGTTGGAAATGCCGCCACAGTTGTTCTACGAGTTGGAAATGCCGCCAGGGATGTCACTAAGCGGTGCATTTCTTCACTTTAAAATCTACTTCATTACTATTTTCCATATCAGAAAAGAGAAAAATACTGGGAAATTAGCTCTTTAAGCTCTCTCAGATGAAAAAATAAAAAAATTGCGTGCAAATTCTCCATTGTCATCATATGGGTTGCTCATTTCAGCTTTGATGTTACAGAAAATACTGTTATTTAAACTCAAAAAGTGAATTACTGAATGACGGAAGCTCAAAAACAATGTCAAAGCTGTTCCATTATCTTGCATTGAACTTGCCTATCATTGACAAAACTAAAGTATGAAAATACCGGTTCTGTCGAAGAATTATAATTTAAATTTGTTTTATACATTTCAAAACGCTCCTCTTGCATACTGTAATTACAGGGATCTATTCATTATCGAGATACCCTAACCTCTAGCAGGCGCGCAGATTGTTTTAGGCCTCAGCAATTTTCTGCAATCTGCGGTGTTTTGAAAAAAGGTCAACATAAAGCACTGATCCAAATTTTGTTGAATCTTTTTATTATTTCTGGATATGTGCCAAAGTTCCACTCATGTTAAAAATCTGAAAGTCTTTAAACAAAAAAAATTAATAAACAAATAATAAAAAAAACTCAGCCTCCGCCGTTTTTTGGGCTTGAAAGGACCCCACACACCCCTTCTGGGAAGCTGCACCATGAAGGAACGTTAATTTATCTATGTCATTCGATTCTCCTCAAGATGCTGATCTAAAGATATAATTGCACCAACTTTCTACGAAGCACCGTTTTCTCAAAAAACGGCCAAGAAGGTTCAATTATTCGGCGACAATGAATAAAAAAGAACAAAGCATTTGAGTATAGGCCCGATGTAAATTAGGAAAAAACGCAGCGAGTGTCCATCTTCTAATCTGTACTTGCCGACTCTGGGGCTACCCCCCTCCTCCCGCTCTCGACGCGTTCGTCGAAGTTCCCCTTATTTCCTTGTCGACACACAGCTGCTTTTCAATCGAGTACTGAAATGAGGAATCTTTCTGGCCTTTTATCGTCCAATAATTGAATCTTCTCGGCCGTTTTTTGCGAAAAAGGGTGCATCGTAGAAAGTTGGCGCAATTATAACTTTTGATCAGCATCTTGAGGAGAATCAAATGACATAAATAAGTTAAGGTTCCTTCATGATGCAGCTTCCCATGAAAGGTGTGCGGGGTCCTTTGGGGTTACTTCTGGGGAACTTGGTTACATGACTTTATCAGGCGAAATGGGACTAATACACACATTGTCAAATGCTGTGTGTACATGGCCTTGGTTTTTCTCTGTCTTGCACCAATTTCCCAAAGAAGTGAATTTTCCGGGAGAGGTACGTTTTGAAGGAAAATCTCAGGCACTTTAGAAAATAGGTGCATTAAAGAGCAAGGAACTAAAATCACTTTCGGACTCAGCGCACAAAATTATGTGAGAATCCACCATCTTATCCTCAGTGTGTGTGTAAAAAATGTTTTTTGTGGACTTGTGTTGTCCCAATTGAGCAACTTACAATCTCCCTTGCGGATGGAATTTGTAAAAGATATGGGAAAACAATCACTGACACATTTGATTAGTAGATCAAGACCTGCAACTTATCAAAAAATCAACTGATTCTACCGGGACCACTTTTCCCATGAGGAAAGACCGATGCCCTGACTCATTTTATCAGTGTAATTTGACACTCCTATCACCAGTGTTATTCAATGTCAAGTTACCAAATGCTTCAACGGCTTATTAATTTGATGAAGGCTGGGTGTGGAACAGCCGACAAATTATTTTTTCAAGTCCCATCACATTCAGTGGGTTATTATTCACCTGCAAAGGATGCTCTGATCACTATCATTATCATTGAAATAATGTAAGTACTCATTAAAGTTCAAGAATGCCTTCACTGAAATTTTACATCTGATTTGAGAAAACCATACACAGTGATCATTTAGCTAAGTGATGGATGTTTTATCACTTGTTGATGGCAATGATCTGGTTAAAATTGAAGCGTACACTGTCACCTCACCACTCACCTGTCTCTGTTTCACCTCTCAATTTCTTACCAACTCACTTTTTTAATTTTTTTTTTCTCATTGTGAAATTAAAAATAATGCTGGGAACCCTGTAATTTTAACATTTCTTGTCACTCTGATCATTTGCTCGTTTGTATTTCTCATTGTCTGTTGTCTGATTTTAAAGCCAAACATGCAAAAATCTTTTCAGAATTGTTAATTAAAAGTTTTTTTCATTTTCTGTTTTTATCCTTTTTTCAGAGGAGAAATGTCATAATTTTGTTTGTCTACTCAAATGTGATGAGCATGTATTGGGGACGTCTTTGGTCACAGCTGCTGGTAAAAGTCTGCTGCAAAACTCCAGAGGAGCCATGTATCTTCGGTTTCCCGACAAACTCACATTTCCGGAGCTGTACTCGGATTTTAAAATAACCCTGGAAGTATATGATTTAATTGCCAGGAGCAAGGAAGTTTTACCACACGATATCAAGTATCATATTTCAAACAAGAAGGTATGCTAAAAATTCTCTTCTTCCGTGTCAAGAAATGATTTGTGTGTATTTTGCTCTCCAGTTTTTAGCCAGGGAATATGTTGCATGGTGTCAATTATCGCAACTTTAAATTGCGTGGCAACTTCTCTTCATGTATTCTGATATTATAATTTTTTTGCATTTAAAGAAAAATAGAGCCCAAGGCTGCATTCTGGCTGCATCTCGATATTCATTTCATTCCGAACTATGAAATTTTAATTTTTAAACTTAATGATGCTGAAACATTATTAGGAATTCGTCAAGGCTTTGAAAAAAAAAGATCTATCTTATACCTAGTAGGAACTTTTTAAAATTTACTCATCACATTGGCGTTTCAGACTTGAAAGGTTAACGTGATACAAGGTCTGTTAGATTAGAAACCGGATTTTGGTGATAACTAGCCCACAATGCGTCCAAATTAGGTTTCCTTGATTTTTACTGATAGCTGAAAATATCCTTAAGAATGCTGCGTTCACAAATTTGAAAAATCTTAACTAGTTTAGTTGATACGTGGCTTGAAGTAAGGCAACCTCATAGGTGTTTTGTGATTTTTATGTTTGACCGAACTTGTCTCTCTTTCTTCAGTCTTGCGCTACATTTTTCAACCCATAAGGATGATTGAAGTTTCGTCTCCATATCGTAGCCGTACACTCAAGTATTGTCACCGAAAATAATTATCCCATCCAAAATGTAGGATCATTGTTAGAATGTTGAAGCAGCTAACGGAAAATTGACATTCGGTTGGATTTATGTTCAACGGACAACGATGAAGGGGCAAGTGTACCTGAAACTCGATGCATGTCGACATATTCTATCAAAATTGTATGTACAGAGCCTTCAGAAATATTACACTGTTCAGCAAGCTTGAAATGACCATTTTCGAGCACTTTTGCCTGCGTTTTATCCACATGACAAATGTCAGTTGCCGTTGATGGTTGATTCCCGTGCTCCTCATCTTCGACGAACTTCTGACCAGTTTTGAATCGTTTAAACCCACTCAAAATAGTGAGAACAACTCATAAAATGATCTTGTTAAACTTTTCTTAGCATACCAAAAGTTTCGGTACAAGGTATACCGAGTTTAGAACAAAATTTAATGTTAAATCTTTGATCTTTCAGTGATCGCATGATGAAAATCGCTTAACGCACTTGACTTACTCGTATTAAAGATGACACAGAATAAACACTGATCAAAATAAACAAAATCTGTGAATCTAGTGTTCTTCAGTATGTTATCAGCTATCAGGAAAGTCCAAGGAAACCTAGTTCGGACGCACACTGGGCTAGGTATCACCAAAATCCGGTTTCTAAACTAACAAACCTCGTAGACTAGCCACGAGTGCTCTTCCCCCTATTTTTGGGATCATGAAATCTAAATTTGAAGTTTGCTGCCTTGTATCTATGAGGCGCTTTAGGCAAAATTGTAAAACGTTATCAAATTTCCGTTTTCCAGTTGTTTGATAATAACCTCTCATCTGATTAGAAAACAAACGTGCTTTACTCCTATTACCTTACTTACGAGGGGCATTCGTAAAGTAAGTTAATATTTGTCATATCTTCTAAACCAATGAAGATACGAGGTCTGTTCAATAAGAAACCGGATTTTGGTGATAACTAACCCACCATGCGTCCAAATTAGGTTTTCTTGGACTTTCCTGATAGCTGATAACATGCTGAAGAACGCTAGATTCACAGATTTTGTTTATTTTGATCAGTGTTTATTATGTGTCATCTTTAATACGAGTAAGTCAAGTGCGTTAAGCGATTTTCATTATGGGATCACTGATAGATCAAAGATTTAACATTAAATTTTGTTCTGAACTCGGTATACCTTGTACCGAAACTTTTGGTGTGCTAAGAAAAGTCTAACAAGATCATTTTATGAGTTGTTCTCACTGTTTTGAGTGGGTTAAACGATTCAAAACTGGTCAGAAGTTTGTCGAAAATGAGGAACACGGAAAACGACCATCAACAGCAACTGACATTTGTCACGTGGATAAAACGCAGGCTTAAGTGCTCGAAAATGGTCGTTTCGAGCTTGCTGAACAGCGTGATACTTCTGAAGGCTCTGTACATACAATTTTGATAGAATATGTCGACATGCATCGAGTTTCTGGTAAACTTGTCCTGTGATTGTTGTCCGGTGAATAAAAATTCAACCGAATGCCAATTTCCCTTTAGCTGCTTGTATAACGGTCGCAGCGGGTAGGGCCAAAAGGGCACTCTACTCCCAACTACCTCTCTCCTTTGGGGCGATCTTTTGCCTCCACCACCGTGGATTGATGGATGAGTTCCACGGGACTCGTTTTAGTAGATATGGGGGTCTTACCACCTACACAGGTCGACGACTCAGGATAGATGAAAGGACTAAGATACGATGGATGGACTACTAAAATGGATGATTTTATTTGACAGACTCTACAACTCAAATGATCTGATAACTACTTATTACTCAACACTCTAATCTAAACTCTCAACTCTAAACTCGACAACAATCACTCAACAAAAGGGGGGGGAGGGGTTCTCGACAAGGCGAGGGTCGCACTGAGTTTTGGGCTCGACGCAGTGAGGAGCAGCTTGGGTGACACCTCGGAGACTACTAAACTTTGAAGGTGGAATCGCGGTCGAGCTTACCATGGGACCCTCCTGAAAGTCCTTAGC
Organism: Bemisia tabaci; assembly: GCF_918797505.1. Taxonomy (NCBI): domain Eukaryota; kingdom Metazoa; phylum Arthropoda; class Insecta; order Hemiptera; family Aleyrodidae; genus Bemisia; species Bemisia tabaci. Next base: position 75,282,523 of record NC_092794.1, read on the forward strand.
TGTTGTTTCTCGTTTCCGGCGCTGTATGTTTACGGATTTCCACGTTCAGCGGAAAACCATGCTATCGCGCCGGACCTCTGACAAAACGGTAGATTTGCCCGCTTGCAGGGTGTTGGAAATCGCTGTTTTGTCCGAAATCCGGCGCGGTAGCGCGGCGCGCTGGCCTGATGTTTTGAGTTAGTGGCCGTTCACACTATGCTCAGGCGGAGTTTTCGTGGGAAATCCGGGGACTTCAGCAAGCCGGGGCAATGCCCCCGCTCCGCGGCTATCGCCCTCGCCGAAATCGCCATCGCCCCATGATCCGATCGTTATACCCCGCCCGCCTTAACCAGAGCGGCGCTTGCGGCGCTCGTAAAAGGGGGATGGCAACTTTCGGCGAAGGCGACGGGCGCGGCACGGGTGCCGCGCGCCGGTGGCATGGCGGTCCCCGTGGTCCGCTCGCCCGCTAGGTGTTGGGGCTCTGTTTACTCTCTTACTTCACTTTCGCCCTGTCGAGAACCCTCCCTCCGTTGTCTGCTCGTAGTTCTCTGCTTATTCTAAAAGGGGTCATTGAAGAGGGGGGGGGGGGGTTACATTGATTGGGCGGTTGATTTTTGCAAAAAAAAATTAAGTTTTCTGCTCGTGATCGGACTTCCTCGTCCGTGTGCGGGGGCTGCTCTCGGCGCTTGTGGTCCTCCTTGGGGTTGCAGTCAGCTAGGGCATAGGTCTTCTTGGTGATGTCGTCGACTTGAGAGCCAAGGGCTAGGGTGGCACCGCTTCCGCTGTGGGTGGCTCGTTCCTGTGGTTTATGGCCGTCGGTCTGTCAACACCAGGCTGGGCGTGCGGACGTGTGCTTGCTCGTAGTGGATGCTGCCGCTTGCCGTCAACGGGTGGTCATCGACCGGTGCTGCGCAAATTGGAGAGGGTGGCGCAGACCGCGCGGTCGGCGTTGGAATGACATCGTTGGACGGCGTCGCTAGCCGGCGGTGTGAACTGGGCTCTGTAGACTGTGACATGCGTGAGACGCGGACATCTCGCGTGATAAGTCGGCCAGAATGACAGTGTTGCACCAACAGAGACGGTGTCGGTTATGGGGCCGGACCTGTGAGCTGTGTTGCCGCTTGGCCAGGTTGTCGTCGGCGGCCTGCGAGTAGTTATGGCGCCTGTGTGCCCGTCGTGGCTGGATAGGGATTTGGAGCTGACTGCGTGTCCCGCTGAAGGATTCACTTGCGCCTGGAGCTGCCCTGGTTTCACGGATTTGGTCGTCCTCTCGAATTATCATTGTGCATGTAACATAAGAAAGAAGCTTGTTAAGTCGTGCTTTCTACCATTTAATGGGGAGTTCGATCCAAAAATTTTTTTTTTTTTTTTACGAAAATTTACACATTTTAATTGCTGGAATTCATATGAATTCGCATAAGCAGCGTAAGCAATGAATTGCAATGACGTCACGAATGAAATAAAACAGGATCAAAAAATTTGTCATTTGGTTTGTCACATGAAGGTTGCGGGATTTTATCATGACACGTAATTATCCCTACAGGATTATTGGGTCCATGAGCATGGAGTACTAGTAAATGAAATTAATTTAAAATTAGTAAGTAAAACTAGCAAATTAAATTAGCTAAAATTGAAAGTATGATTTACCAAGGGAGAAAATACACTGAAATGGGAAAATTTCGATTAAGAGTAGCATTATTTACAAAGAAAAATATCGCACCAGATTCGAGAAGCAATAGTGCTATACGAGGTCTGTTAGATTAGAAACCGGATTTTGGTCATAGGTAGCCCACAATGCGTCCAAATTATGTTTTCTTGAGCTTTTCTGATAGCTGAAAATATATTTAAGAACGCTACGTTCACAAATGTGACAAATCCTAATTAGCGCCGTTGGTATGTGGCTTGAAGTAAGGCAACCTCAAGGGTGTTTTGCGATTTTTATGTTTGACCGAACTTGTCTTTCTTTTTTCGGTCTTGCACTACATTTTTCAACCCACAAGGACGATTGGAGTTTCGTCTCCATATCGTAGCCGTACACTAAAGTATTGTCACCGAAAATTATCCTATCAAAAAATGTAGGATCATTGTTAGAACGTTCAAGCAGCTGAATAGGGAACATCAAAGGGAAATTGACATTTGGCTGGATTTTCGTTCAACGGACAACAAACAAGGTGCAAGTGTACCTGAAACTCGATGCGTGTCTACATATCCTATCAAAATTGTATGTACAGAGCCTTCAGAAATATTACTCTGTTCAACAAGCTCGAAACGACCATTTTCGAGCACTTTTGCCCGCACTTCTTCCACGTGACAAATGTCAGTTGCCGTTGAGGGTCGATTCCCATGCTCCTCATCTTTGACGAACTCCTGACCAGTTTTGAATCGTTTAAACCGATTCAAAACAGTGGGAACATCTCATACAATGATCATGTTAAACTTTACCTAGCATATACCAAAATTTTCGGTACAAGGTATACCGAGTTTAAAACAAAATTTAATGTTGAATCTTTGCTCTATCAGTGATCGCATGATGAAAATCGCAAAACGCACCTGACTTACTCGTATTCAAGATGACACAGAATAAACACTGATCAAAACAAACAAAATCTGTGAACGTAGCGTTCTTAAGTTTATTTTCAGCTATCAGAAAAGCTCAAGAAAACTTAATTCGAACGCATTGTGGGCTAGTTATGACCAAAATCCGGTTTCTAATCTAACAGACCTCGTATTCTGGTGAGAGTTACAAGTATCCAAGTTAGTGCGTCTTGCAACAAATTTATGACGAATTGTGCTTCCAGAAAGAGGCTATTCCGCGTACTTTAGCGCGCCTGTGCAGGTGCTGTCGCGCGGAATGCGCTGATACGCGTTTTCACAGTTGTCTGCTAGGCTGTGAGACCAACATGGGTTAAAATCAAGAGTCTGTTTCTCGCATCTCTCCACTCACGCGGACCACGATATTCGTCGCACAGTGGTGGGAGCGAGCGGGAAAGGTCGGTTACTACATTGCTGGTTGAGTAATTTTTAATTGGTTACTATTATTAGCAGTAGTGATTGTAGAAGTACGTAATAATATCATCTATCATTGTCTTCAATATCATTTAATACTAATCTAAAAAATAATTAATAGTATTGGTGGACTCCTCCTGCTTTCTTTGACCAGTGTGCGGCGAGATCGGCGGTCTATTGCATGGATGTGAATGCGGTGGTAATACATTAAACCTAAATTGTCAAAAAGAAAAAAAACAACTATGTTTTTTTGCCTAAAAAACTGTTAATTGCCTAAATTTAGGCTATTAATGGTTTGAGCTGTCATATAGAGATTTTGGATTAGCTATACTGTTCAACTGCGGCTTGCACTGACAGGGCCGACAGGGCTTGGCAGGGGGGGAGGCGAGGTGTGGCTCCCAGCGTGGTCTCCGCTGCGAGTGGACAAACTGGTGGATCAGCGAATTCTGCATCCAATTGGACGCTGCTGTTGCACTCGGTAATGTCCCATAAGTGCGTCTCTCTCTGTTCCGCGATGCTCGAGAGACCTGGATCCTGTCTATAGTGCAATCCTCGGCCGCGCTATACTGCCCGTCTGCGGCTCACATTGATGCGTGGAACTTACTATTTACACAATACCACACATTACCTTACAATACATTAAATTAATTTTATTTACAATTACTTGTACCGCTCTCTGCGTGAGGTGTAATTGGACTTCACCCTGCAAGTTAGAACTACAGATTCTAGCCTGGATTATAAACAACATGTCTGTCGGTATATTACCTATGCACATAGGTGTTTTTCCTGAAGGGCCAGAATTTACACTTCCTATTGCAGAATGCAGTCCATTTATCGCCAAATCGCGTAACTCTCATACTGTTATTCGCTTCGGTAGTCATACAGTTGACTTATCAGTTAAGCAGATTTTCGGACTAGAGTGCCACAATTTTTTACTTATAAGCTAGCCCATTTGCAAAAAAAATTTACCACGTCAATACTGAATTCTGTGCTTCTTATTCTGCCGTGCTAAGGAAGAACGTCGCACGGTTCCCCCGTCGTTGCCAGCTATCTTCGTCAATTAGTAACGAATTTACCGGGGAGCTTGTTAAAAAAAAAAATGAGCATGAGTTTCTCGGCGACGGCAACTCTCGACTGGCCGTACGGCGTTTTTGCCTGACGCGGCAGTATTTCTGCAATGCCTTTTTCAGGTTTCGTGAAATATTTAATGGATATGCCGTAGGCAATTAGCGAAATCAGGCATCTTGCCACATGACTAGGCAACTAGTCTAATATAAATAGATGTTTTTATTGTTTAATTATTTTTTAATGCCTGATTTTGTCCCTAATTTTAGACAAAATAATTTATTGCTCCTGCAACAAAAAATTCCAGTATAAATTTGCTCCCACAATAGTATTTTGGTCAAGTTTTGTTGCCCTGAAGAGGCATTTCATTCAACATAAAAAAAAAAAAAAAAAAAAAAAAAAAAAACACATAACATTTCAACATTTAAAAATATAAGGAGCAATGAGGGATGGACAAAAGGACTTCGTAAGTTTGAAATTTGATTAATTATTCTACCAAAATTTGGGGGAAATCGAGGGCTCTTCGCCATAAATCCCTAAACCTTTGTAGGCCGTCAAAATTTGACTGCTTCTCGCATTCTTGCGATAACTTAAATCTATACTGGCTGTGCGATTTCGCGCATATTTACAATTGATCTCCTACATTGATACGATTGAAACATAACTTTAAATTTTTCTCTAAAATTTTCTGATTAAAGGGACCATATCCCCGAACATATCATTTACATATCCCCGTTAACAGACAGGGGCTACATCAACATTACATTTACATTTACATTCCGGGTAGGGTTGGCGATGTTTTCGAATAAATGGATTTCGGGAAATCGATTTGCTTTTCGGCAGAATATCGATTCGATTCTAAAATCGGATGGGAAAAAACCGATTTAAGGTAAAATCGATTTTTTCCCATCCGATTCCAAAACACTTAAAAATCCACCTTCAACGCCAAAAACAAATCTGAATCTTGAAATGAACTTCGGGTTTAACAGAATTTAACGTGGAAAATTTCGATTTAAATTTGGCAACAGAAAAAATTGATTCGATTTTACCGATTATTTTTTTTTTAAAAAAAAATCGATTTACCGAAACAATCGATTTGATATCGCCAACACTAATTCCGGGGTCCTATGGCCGTTCAGCCCCCGTCTTTCGCCGGGCCCTGCAAAATTCAGAATCCGGGATTTTCGACTCCCACCGTTTCGTCCGCTAGTCTCACAAGAGCCGCGTTTCGGCCGTGTGGTTATCTGGAGAGTTGAACTGACATATTACCGCGGAATTTTATTAAAAACTAAGGTGGCTTCGAGAAAGGGAATTTTAACACAGCAATGGAGGGCAATATGGATTGCATTTCGCAAAGAAGGGGCCCACTAGCGCCGCAATGCTGCCGCGATTGCGCGACTTCTTTTGCCTTGGGTGAAAAGAAAATACCATTAATCATTAATAGCTGCTATTTTTCTCGCAAAACATTGTAATTTTTAGACAAAATTTACCAACTAAATTTCGGAGTTTTTCACAATTTTCGAAATTTTATTGCGAAGGATGAGGTTGCACAATCCCTGCATAACCGCAACGCCAGCGGCTCCCCCTTCCGCAAAATGCAATCCATATTTTTTGTGTAAGGTAGGATTTCTATGGCTTTTTAAGCTTTTTGTCCTGTGAAGTTCCGGGTGCATTCGGCTTTTCGGGGTTGATCGGCGCTAGGCTCTGACTAGGCGCCCTCTTCTACTTCCCTCGTTCCCCTCCTGCACGACCAGAATCTCGTTCAGTTCGAGTCCTCTCTGCTCCAACTGCTTGACGACCCTTGTTTGACTCCGTTGCTTCTTACAGATGTATGCTAGTGCTAAAGTTGTTGTGATAGCTAGTATGATCGTGACCGTGTAATGTGCCAGTTTTTGTGGCTCGGAGTTGTCCGCTAGAGTTTCGAGCTTCTCTTTCAATTCCTTCAATTCGTCGTCATTCAGTTGGAGGGTAACATCGTATGGTACTTGATGTAACTCGTATTCAATGTGTTTCACGTGGAACATGTTTGAATGCGTGAAGATCAACTTGTTTTCGAACGTCACCGAGTGTGCATTTTCTTGGGAGCAAATCGCTGGTCCAAGTATCTGAGTTTTAGCGCCGTTTTCCTCTTTATTCACCATTGCTGTGTTGTTCTGTGTCACTACTACAATTCCCTTGTCAAATATCATTTTGTCTGTTACTTCCTTGAAGAGGACATCCGTCAGGTCGGCTTCTGTGCACACAAAAAAGTCCGGTTGTTCGTCACAGTGTTCTACTGAGCGCAGTGACTCTTGCGCTACTTGCACTGGCCTGAATACTTTAATAGTGTCATCGTATCGTTTGGCTGCAATCTCAGTAGTTACCTTTTCGTTTCTGACGATCAATGGCACCGTGATAACTCCACGGAGGATGGAGCCATCGGACATCTTGATTTCTTCTAGGTCGAAACTTACTTCGGCGAGCAAATACAGCAGGTAGGGTGCTTGGGTATACAGGGTGTTGTGCAAGGGAGGGGAGTTCTCGATGAATGCGTGTAATTGCGACGGAGGTAGGAGTTTTGCGCTGAGAGTTTTAGTCCGGAGGGCTGCCATAATTTCGTCGAATTCGTTCAGCATTTGAGACTCTAATAGAATGATCCTGGTATAATTTTCTAGTTTACATAAATTTTCGGACATCAAGGTTGTTATTTGCTTCAGATCCCTTCTTATCGCTATGTAATTTTTGATATTTGCCTCTTTGTTTTCGACCGTTAGTTTTTCGAGGTAGCTGGTCCTTCTTCCGAGATCTTGTCGCAATTTTTCGATTTCTCCGTTCAGCTCCGCATATTTTAACTTTGCCCAAAGCATGGTAGCAAGGGTCGCCACTGATGATGACGTTGCCACCGCGCCTGTTATTAGTAAGGGAAGTGCGCGTTTTTGGCGGCTTTTCGCCTCGTAATTTCTGCTTGGAGGTGGGGTTCCCGCAGATCTAAACATCCCGGCGAGTACTGAGCTGTGGTATACCTCGTTGCATACCTTGTAGGGGTATATGAGGTCAATGACCAGTGGTATTGTTACTACTCCGTTTTTAAAGAGCGCTTGTTTGGTGCTATTAAAGGATATTACCGTTGAGTTCTTGATCGTAGTGCATGCCAGTCCGCCCTGCCACAGTGCCATTACGGCTGCGAGAATTGGCAACCCTGGTGCTTTCATCGTGCTTTGGTTACTGCGTGGCTTGCGCTGTACTATGAATTAGATTTTCCTTCTGCGATTCGGGATTTGCCGTTTAGTCCAGGTTCTCCTTTTCACCCTGCGCACAGAAAGATGATCATTTTTATTATATAATTTATCATATATTTTATTCTCCTCTTGGGGGGGGGGGGGGGGGGGTTCGTGGCTGGCTGCATCGCTCCGGCTGCTGAGCGTTCTCACGGCTTCCGCGTCTTTTGCTTCGCCTGCGTTTTTTGGTCTCATGTTCCAGATCTCCCTGGCTCCTGTGGCAGAGAGGAGCGGGGAAGCGGGGTGCAGTCGGTCTGCCCTGCAGCGCGGATGAAAGCGCTGACTTTGATTTCCTGCTGTCTGCCGTGATCTTGAAGATTTTTCCCAAGTGAACGGGGTCCCAGTTCGCTTTTTCATCTCGCGGTCGCTCGTCTCGAACTGTCGCGCTGTGCGTCCGGCTTTAACTTTTGGAACTTGTGAACTTTTGAGGTGACTGTGTCGTGGTATACTCATGCGGGATCCCCATGGGTTCCCTCGGAACGGGTTGTGCGAATTTACTTGGTATAGTTTGCCGCGTTCATTGCGCGCCTTCACGGTATGCGCCTACGTGGTATTTTCTTTCGCAAGTGCGCCATCGCGTCGAAGTAGTCCATCGGCCTTTCACTCCACTTCTGTTTTCTCGCCGAGAGGGTTGCGTACGGAGATTGGTTGCTTTTCGACTCGAACCTTTTTTTGAATTCTTCCTTGATTTCATTTAGCGTTTTGGGTTCCAGTTCTGCTTCTCTTCTGTCATACCAATCCCTTGCCGCTCCTGCTAAGAAGAAGGCGAGCACTCTTTTCATGTCAGCTTCATCCCATCCGTACGCTTTTCCCTCAGTTTCCAGGCGACGAAAATGGTCTGTAAGGTCTTCATTCCATTTTCCGCTGAAGAAGGGTAGTTTCAACTTTTCAAAGTATATCCGCACCATGTCGTCGTCTTCTTCTTCCTCTTCTTCCTCGCTTACTTCCGCTTCTTCTTCTTCCTCTTCTTCCTCGCTTACTTCCGCTTCTTCTTCTTCTTCCTCGCTTACTTCCGCTTCTTCGTGGTTGATCTCTGCTTCTGCTATTCGAAGATTTTTCGGGTTTTGTAGCTCGTTTGTGCGATTTGAATCCGCGGACTGGCTGTCGGATGTTTCAGAAGATATGGGCTTGTTTCCTCCGAATCGCGTCCCCTCGGGGCTGTTTGCTGTTGAGATTCCAGAATCTCTGAGGGTGGAAGTGCCGTATCCTTGTGCGTCGTTTGAACTTCTCGGGGTTTCTGCTGATGTGCTGGATTTGTGCTGGTGTCTGTCGATTATCCACTTCAGTGCAGCCCTGGCCTTTTCAACGGTTCCGTAGTTGTAGCAATAGTGTTTCTTTGCTAGTTCCCACTCGATCCTCTCTTTTGTAAGCTTGAATATTTCTGCTGGGTCTCCCCTTTCGTCGGTCTTGATTGCACGGTAGTTAGGTTCCGTTCCCTTCAGGCGTTCTTCGTATTCTTCCACTGATTTGTACTCTCTGACGTATGTGTAGACGTATGGCTTCTTCAACGGTTGCCTGGATGCCTCGTCGGTATCCTCTCCTAGCCGGACTCGTAGGAACTCAAGCAGAGTTGCTGCTGGGTAGGATTTTGTGAACTTCAGTACGTCCTCAAATTGTATATCCTCGTCTATCTTCACTCTTCTTTCCGTCCGCAAGAATGGTAGGATTTCTACGTAAGAGAGTTTGAAAGTGATAGCACCGATTACAAGGGTGAAGGTATGCATGGAGGATTCTTATTCATTTTCTACATGCCTCCTCATAGAATAGAGTTGATTCTGGAATACTGCGGGAGGATGCAGATGCTGGGAGGTAAGTGATTACCAAAATTAATTTTGCACAAATGGCCGAAAAAGGTGGAAAGTAAAAAAAATGAAAAGAAAAAAAAATTATTTTAACTCGTTAGATAAAAAAAAACGACGCTTAAGCTATGATTATTTAAACGTCCCTAGTTGACGGTTGTAAGCGCTCGCCCGGCTCGAGATTACAATTGTCAACTAGCGAGGTGAGGTTTATTTTAGCACTCAAAAAAAAGATTTAAAAAAAGACCTGTAAATGAGTAAAAAATAAATAAATAAATTTTCGTTAATTTTTAAAAAAAGTCTGAAAAACAGTTTTTAAAAAAAGTCTGAAAGTGGAAATTTTGATTAGGGTTAACACGGGGAACAAAAAAAGAGCAGGCAAAAATTGATTAATATCAAGATTGATAAAGGGGTACGGGCAACACTATAATTTTTAACTTTAAACTTAATCTTCCTTTTTTTTTAAAAAATTGTTCTCTAGCGTTCCGTGGGTATTTAAGTACCGTGATTAAATGGGAAATGAGAGAACCGATAAAAATCAAAACTGAATTCGGAGTTACTCGATGGAACAATATCAAGATAGAACTAAGAAAGAAAGAGAAAAAAAAAACTAAATTAAAATCTAAAGAGAAAACTAAAATCGGTGAAAAAGGAAGATAATGATAAAAAAAATTTCAAAAGGGTTTTCAAAGAAATGGAATGAAAATCGTTCGTAAGAAATGGTTAAACTTTGAAAGAAATTGCGAAAATTTTTATAAGAAAAAACTGAATGAACCAAAGTGAATTTTAAAGTTATTCAATAAACCAAATTTGAACACTTTGAAAGAAAATTTCGACAATTGTGATAAAATTTAAATTTTGAATTTTACCCTAAACACACACTAAAAAATTAAAGAAAAATTTTTTTTTTGGAGAGTCTCGCTTGGCTTAGTGCAAGGGGTAACCGGACTGAAAGCACTCCAGGGAGTTTAGCTTACTACCCGGCTAGCCTCCAACACTTATAACGGTCGCAGCGGGTAGGGCCAAAAGGGCACTCTACTCCCAACTACCTCTCTCCTTTGGGGCGATCTTTTGCCTCCACCACCGTGGATTGATGGATGAGTTCCACGGGACTCGTTTTAGTAGATATGGGGGTCTTACCACCTACACAGGTCGACGACTCAGGATAGATGAAAGGACTAAGATACGATGGATGGACTACTAAAATGGATGATTTTATTTGACAGACTCTACAACTCAAATGATCTGATAACTACTTATTACTCAACACTCTAATCTAAACTCTCAACTCTAAACTCGACAACAATCACTCAACAAAAGGGGGGGGAGGGGGTTCTCGACAAGGCGAGGGTCGCACTGAGTTTTGGGCTCGACGCAGTGAGGAGCAGCTTGGGTGACACCTCGGAGACTACTAAACTTTGAAGGTGGAATCGCGGTCGAGCTTACCATGGGACCCTCCTGAAAGTCCTTAGCTGTTGTTTCTCGTTTCCGGCGCTGTATGTTTACGGATTTCCACGTTCAGCGGAAAACCATGCTATCGCGCCGGACCTCTGACAAAACGGTAGATTTGCCCGCTTGCAGGGTGTTGGAAATCGCTGTTTTGTCCGAAATCCGGCGCGGTAGCGCGGCGCGCTGGCCTGATGTTTTGAGTTAGTGGCCGTTCACACTATGCTCAGGCGGAGTTTTCGTGGGAAATCCGGGGACTTCAGCAAGCCGGGGCAATGCCCCCGCTCCGCGGCTATCGCCCTCGCCGAAATCGCCATCGCCCCATGATCCGATCGTTATAGCTTGAACGTTCTAACAATGATCCTACATTTTTGGATAGGATAATTTTCGGTGACAAGACATAAGTGTACGGCTACGATATGGGGACGAAACTCCAATCATCCTTGTGAGTTGAGAAAGGCAGTGCAAGCCCAAAAGGAGAGAGACAAGTTCGGTCGAACATAAAAATTGCAGAACACCCATGAGGTTGCCTCTTTTCAAGCCACATATCAACTAAACTAGTTAAGATTTTTCAAATTTGTGAACGTACCGTTCTTAAGTGTATTTTCAGCTATCAAGAAAGTTCAAGAAAACCTAATTCGGACGCATTTTGGGCTAGTTATCACCAAAATCCGGTTTCTTATGGAACAGACCTCGTAATTAAAATCTGTAAAAAACGTTTAAATTATCATACTCTCAGCTTTTAAAAAGCTTCAATTTTTTAAATTTAGTTTTCTAAGTGCTGAGTAACATCAGTTTTCCCACACCAGTCTCTCGCCACTGCGTGTCCAAAATTTGCGCTCGTCTTTTGGGGTGCTCTGTGAGTGTTACTCATTGATTTCTTAGAAGGAGGAACAACTATTGAGGCTGACAGAAACTGTGATGTCCTGAAAAGGCTCAAATCAGCAATCTAAAGAAAACACCCTGGTTTTCGTCCCGTCATGTGTTCCTACTTCATAACAACGCTAGGCCACATACAGCTCATGTGACCAATCAGTTGTTGGAGTTTGGATTGTAGCTGAACGCTTGAAATAATGTAGAATTTCTTTAAAAAACTTACATTTTATTGACAAATTTATACCAAAGCTTTTCAAAGCAAACGCTTCATCGTCAGGGTCTCAAAATCAATATCACAAAGGCCATAATTTAAATTTCAAACAAGGTAACATATTTCATTGATGGTAACAATTGATAACAAGCTATTAGATCAAATCACTCTTAATAATCAAAACATTGTCAATGTATGCTTAGTACCTGATTCTCATCAGAGATGGCAGCACATTTTATGTACAGGGGATTAGTTGCCAGATCTACCTCTTTTTGTACATTTAATAATTCTTCCCCTCCTTTTACTGCCTTAGTTATTTCATATTTTTCTAGGACTCTAAGCATTTTTCTGTCCCTGTTTTTGTGTAGAATTTTAATTTCTTTCATCTGATGATTTTCTGCTTTGATGTGCTTAAATACGTTCGAGGATGGTAGTGTCATGTCTTCATTAACTCTACAGTTGATTGAGCGCTCAGTTTCTTCGATATATATTTTCTTGCATGAATTACAATATAAACGGTAAACGCCAGTTACATTCTTACTATTACCAATATTGCCTTTACCTTTTTTGATTTTGTCGGTTACCTTCCTTATATTGTCTAGTATGCTGTAATTAGTCTTAAAAGCTGTTCTGTACTCAGTTTGGTTTAAACAATCGCTAATTTTTGAGCTAACAGGGCCAAAATAATCAATTTTTATTCCCATAGTAGAATTCCCTTCCATTCTAATAACCCTAACAGCCATAAACACGCTGCAATTCATGCAATGGCACATAGAGTGTTTTCCATTCCACTTAGCCACAAACATAGACAAGAGGAAATCGGTATTATCCAGAGTATTGCTTAAATTAATGGATTCCCTAAATATATTGTCAACAAAATTTTAAGGAGACATGAAAAACAGTGCTCTGATGCTAACAGCAATGAGGCTAAAAAACCCAAAAATAATGACAAATATGTATAAATTGATTATTTTGGCCCTGTTAGCTCAAAAATTAGCAATTGTTTAAAAAAAACTGAGTACAGAACAGCTTTTAAGACTAAAAACAGCATACTAGACAATATAAGGAAGGTAACCGACAAAATCAAAAAAGGTAAAGGCAATATTGGTAATAGTAAGAATGTAACTGGCGTTTACCGTTTATATTGTAATTCATGCAAGAAAATATATATCGAAGAAACTGAGCGCTCAATCAACTGTAGAGTTAATGAAGACATGACACTACCATCCTCGAACGTATTTAAGCACATCAAAGCAGAAAATCATCAGATGAAAGAAATTAAAATTCTACACAAAAACAGGGACAGAAAAATGCTTAGAGTCCTAGAAAAATATGAAATAACTAAGGCAGTAAAAGGAGGGGAAGAATTATTAAATGTACAAAAAGAGGTAGATCTGGCAACTAATCCCCTGTACATAAAATGTGCTGCCATCTCTGATGAGAATCAGGTACTAAGCATACATTGACAATGTTTTGATTATTAAGAGTGATTTGATCTAATAGCTTGTTATCAATTGTTACCATCAATGAAATATGTTACCTTGTTTGAAATTTAAATTATGGCCTTTGTGATATTGATTTTGTGACCCTGACGATGAAGCGTTTGCTTTGAAAAGCTTCGGTATAAATTTGTTAATAAAATGTAAGTTTTTCAAAGAAATTCTACATTATTTCTAGCGTTCAGCTACAATCCAAACTCCAATATATTCAGTGCTACTACCTTCAGACATTGCATTTCAATGTTCGCTAATTTTGAATTAGTTGTTGATCTCCTTTAAAAGGGACTTTTCTCCCCATTCCCTTTATTCCCAGGATCTCGCCCCGAGTGAATTACTTACCACTTATTTCCTGAGCTAAAGAAGGGTTTTGACGAAAGCGTCCGCAGACGCCAATGAGCTGAAAGAAGCTGTACAAAAGTGATTGCAAAAACAAGATCAATAGTTTTCCATCGATGGAATTAAAAGGCTCGTGTCTCGGTATGTAAAATGTGTTCATCGAGATAGGAATTACTTGAGAAAGTAAGCTAAAGTCTTCTCAAACACGAAACTATTCAATTTTGAACAAAAAATCGCATTTTGAAAGTTTTGCAGAATAAAGTTGCATGCTACCATCCTGCCACCTCCTGAGCGCGCGTAAATTTTGGACACGCGGTGGCGGAAGATGGGTGGGAGAAAACTTATGTCACTCGCCGCTTAGAAGACCGAATTCCAAAAACTGAAGCGTTTTAAAAAGCTGAGAGTACGACAATTCAAACGCTTTTTACTTATTTAAATTATCTTCATTAGCTTCCAGAAGATATGATACATATTAACTTACTTTACGAATACCCCTCGTACATTCCATCATTAGGTCCTCATAAACAAAGAATGAAAAGTTTCTCATGGTCCCACTCCATTATCCCCTTTACAATGCCTAAAATTCAAAATTGTGGCCAATAATCTGGCCATTTAGAACTTCAGTGTTTTAAATCTACCCTCTGTGGCATGTCGTGCATTGATACTCATATAATTTTGATTGTAGATTTTAAATATGAAGTGGAAAATAACTTAGGATTATTCTTCATTTCATGTTTGATCTAGGATGTTACATAAGAATCCATACATCACATGGCACTGTGGGTAGATTATAAATCACTGAATTTCGAAATCTAAATGGCTTTATCATTGGCTGCAAGTTTGAATTTCGGGCATTTTGAGGCGGGTAAAGGTGTAGAACTGTGCGTAAATTTGTATATGCTATTTAAAAGGACTTAATGATGACATTCAAGTAAGGTAAATGTCTTCAAATATGTTTCTTTTTTAATTGGTACCAAAAACTAGGTAACAAAATTTTGGCTACGTTTTTTTCAATTTTTCAGAAAATGCCTCGTGGATACAAGGCAGCAAACTTAAAATTTGAATTCTAAGACGCAAAAATAAGAGGAATAGTACTCCGCAGTGCTTTTTCAACAATAGCTACTTTTAAGTCTCTAATGCCTGTATTATGAGTAAATTGCAATGAGTTACCCCTCGGTGTAGGATGTTTCTTTTTGCAGCCTGTCACATTTTTCAAGCAAGAATGCCCTGACGTCTGGATAGTTGCAGGAAGGAGAATTTTGTCGTTTCAAATTAATATGATCCGTTATTCTAAGTAACATCTCAGGACTGCATGAAGGTTCAATTTTTTTCTTTCTTTCTCTTTTTTTTTGCTAGGATGGATGCCATTTCCATGAGGAAATTTTCTGAAAGGTAATCATGCCAAAATTAGAAAACAGGTATGAACCTCATATTATTTTTTATGGGATCCTCATTCACCTCATGAAAACTTTAAACTCAGCTATTTAGTGAGCTGCTGAAATGAATGAATTTTACCATGTGTCTCATCTCTTATGTACATTTTTTCAGGAAACTCATAAGTTGAGAATCACGCCTAAAAAACATAAAGTTGATTCCAGGCTAATACGACCACCAATGCAATCACCTGCAGGTCCATCAGCAGTTAGAACATCTAGTTTCTCAATAGTTGGCTACGCTGTATTCTCCTTACGTGAAATTCAGCGCAACCAATTTACTCTGAATAAAGTAAGTACAGCAGTTGATTATTAGATTATTATTATGTTTTTTCATGCATGATTTTTAGGCTCTCAACTGAAATTAGAAGTTTTTCACAAAGGTTTTATCAAAAAGATTCTAAGACTCCCGGTATTTACTCCAGATTATATGATCTATTCGGAAACAAATATATTTCCTATTATAACCTTCTTTCTTAAACTTCATTTGGACTTCAAAAACTGGTACTTAAGATCACCGGAGGCAAGATACCTTAGATTATTGGCAAACGAGCTCATCAAAAAGAAAGTGTTCCCGTATTCTGAGTGGCAGAACTTGGCTAAATTATACAGGATTCAAATTGAGAACTTCATCTCCTCTCCACGGAATGTAATGTGATGGAGATAATAACGGAAGTAAAACGGCAACTTAAACTTCAATACTGGCAAAAAATGTGTGAGAGCGGGGGTCTGTGCAAGGAGTTTTAATATCAAAGAGGAGACAATATATGTTCTAGATCCAAATCTGAAAGCAACTGAAATTAGTTGGATTTTTAACCTGTTGGGCCCTACACCCGAGTATTCTCGGGCTACGCGCGCGCACCTCCAGGACCTACTCCCGAGTATTCTCGGGTTCAGACCTTGCCGTATACTTTCTGCGATAACGCGCCCGTATCAACTCGCATCATATCACATAGATAGTGCTATCTGTTGGGGAGGATATGAACTACAACTTCCACCAGTTGTCACAAGAGTGCGTGTCAATCGGTTGTCAACAAGTAAACATAATGATCATATGATTTTCATGTGCTCGGGAAATCCCATCTGTTTGTTTGCTGCTCGTGAATCACGTCCGGTTTTGTCAAGTTTTTGGTTGCTAACTCGCCTTTTTCGACTAACTTCAATGTTTAGTGATCAGATTATCATCTTGTGACTCTATAATGGCTTCAAACGTGTTGAAAGACGCCGAAATTTGCGAAATTATTACTCAAGATGAGTCGGACTCAGAACATGAGAACGATGATATAACTGTCGGTTCTACCTTCAGTGGTTTCCCCAGTAACCATGCCATGGACGATGATAGTGACGACGAAACCACGATAAATTCTTCACCGATGGATGTGGATGATAGTAATCATGATTCCTCAAACCCTGACTTGAACAATGTTTTTAATTTTGATCCTGGAAATCTCAAGTGGAGTCACATCAGGAAGAGACCAACTCCGCATCCCTTTTCTGTGACAAATGCTGGCTACCAATCAACCCTCACTGCTGAATATCGTGAAGTGGATTTCTCCAAAGATATATTTGATAGTGCTTTAGTGGACTCAATAGTGTTACAAACTAATAACTACCAAGAGTACGTTGGTGATAATTTATTCCGTTGCGGAGAGTTTTCTGCTATCAACAAATGGAAAAATGTCTCACCAGGTGAGCTTTATTTATTCCTTGCCACATGGCTTTTAGTAGGCATTCATGGTCTAAATAAAATGAAAGATTGTTGGTCTACTAGGGATATTTTACATGTACCCTAATTTTCGAAAATAATGGCTCGAGATAGATTTTTTGCGATACTGAAATTCCTTCATTTTTCACCTAATGAGCATCAGCAGAAAGACGATCGAATGTTCAAAATTCGACCAGTTTTTGATAGTCCAAGGATTAAATTTCAACAAATTTTTACTCCTTTTCAAAACTTAAGCATTGATGAAAGCTTACTACTGTTTAAAGGACGCCTATCATTTCGTCAATACATTAAAACAAAAAGAGCACGATTTGGCATTAAATTTTTTAAACTTTGCGATAGCGTTACCGGTTATGTTTATGATTTAATTTTGTATCTTGGGGCAAAGACTGAGACTCCAGATCAATATAAAATTGGCAAGTCAGGAGCAGTTGTTATAACTCTGATGGACCCTTTGTTTTTTAAAGGTTATAATGTATTTGTTGAGAACTGGTACTCGAGCCCAACTCTTGCAATGTTATTGAGACAGAAAGGCACAAAGGTATGTGGCACAGTAAAGTCAAATAGGAAAGGTATGCCAGCATTTCCTAAGTTGGCTAAAGGGGAAATGACTTGACAATTTTGTGATGGAATGATGGTTTTAAAGTATACGGATAAAAGAGATGTAATAATGCTTTCCACTATTGACGAGTTTGGAATGGCAACTGTTCCAAAAAGGAAGGGAAGGAAAGAGGGAGATGTAAAGCCCATTGTAATTCTTAATCATAATAAAAATATGGGAGGAGTGGACCTTACAGACATGCTACTAAGTAGTACTGAGAGTGTTAGAAAAACCATAAAATGGTATAAAAAAGTATTTTTTCATCTATTAGATTTGTCAGTTCTGAATTCGCATATTTTATTCAAACAAGTGACGGGTAAAAAATTGCCTCTGAAAAATTTTATAGAAAATTTAATTGAGCAACTCATTGAAGAGAACTAAACAGGTGTTAGGAGAAGCAAGGGTGGAAAACCATGTAAAAATGAATCTCCTATTCGATTAACTGGTCGTCATTTTCCCTCTCTAATCCCTGAAAATGAGAAGAAAAAAAATTTTACGCGTCAGTGTCATGTGTGTGCGCATACTAAAATGAGGGCAACCAAAAGGAAGGAGACTAGGTATGAGTGCAACCAATGCCAAAAATCCCTATGTGTTGTACCCTGCTTTGAAGTTTACCACACAAACGAAAAGTTCTAACACGGTCGGAAGCATCTGCCTATCATCAACAAACATTGTATTGTAAAGCCTGTAAATTTTATTCTGTCCTGCCTTTGTGTTAGTATCTTTAATTTAAATGTGTCAGTGTCAACTACTTAAATTGTGTTAATAAATTCCTGCATTTGAAAACCAGAAGACCTAAAAATGGTTTTTACCTTTTTTTCCTTTCCAATTATTTGAAAAAAATTCTTAAATTTAGCAAAATTTTTTTTCTAGCACAGCTGAATGAATGTTACCAGCAAATTATCAATTCTTTATCCTCTAAGTAAAATTCCTAAAAATTTCAACTCATTTCATGCATTAATTAGTGAGATACAAGCAATTAAGTAGAACAACAGCATTTGCCCAGAAGTTGGTAACTTTAGCTCTTTAATTTACTTTGTTTTAAAAGGCTATACATTTTGCTCTCTACCTCCTATTGTGTTCATATTTTGTTTTTAACAAGTTTATACGATTAGCTCTTGAATTGTGTGCATAACTTTCTATATTTGAATGTCAAAAAGTGTTTGGGATTCCTGGGTGACAAGACTTGCTCATGAAGTCATAATTGAAACTTTAGCCTTTCATGGCCATGAGAGATCCGAACATGACCTTGAACTTGGGGTCTCCAGAGGATTAGGGAAATTAAAGAGAGGGTTTAAGGGAGTAAAGGAAAGGGATCGTTCACTTTGAGCTCTAATAAAGGGTATTCAGGGCAAATAGGGAACAAAGGGTGAAAATTACATTGGTATTCGTCAGGGTTGAAATTAGCAACCACGAGGTAAAGCCTAAGGGGGGCTGAGGTCCTAGATGCTAGATTCCTAAAGAGGTGTAATTCATGAATTCTACCTGAATTAACCAGAAAAGTATGTGAAAGATCGTCAGCTGAAGCTCGAAGAAGCTGGTGCAGCAGAAGTCTGAGAGGAAAAGCTTTTCCACAAAGGGTCCAGGGAAACTCGAGAGAACCGTAAAAAGACACAAGTATCGACACACACGAACAGAAGAATCAGCCCAACAAGATTCCACAAGTTGAGAAAAAAGGGGTGGAACCTTAGAGAGAGCGCCGGCAACGCGGTATCGTAGCATGCAAAAAATGGAAGAGTCCATTATTGAGAAAGGGAAGGGGTGACAGATGAGTAGGTGCTAATTGACAAGCATGCGCGATCTATCGGGGAACTCGACAACCAAAATCGCTAATTGTCAAAAAGGGCGATAGGTGGCGGAGCATTATCGATGTTCGATATTTTTCGAGACGCAAGGGCGTCAACAAAAAGACTACACAACGATTTTCCATTTTTTTTTTCTCACACATTTTCAATTTTCTTTTAAAATTTAGCTAATTTTTCTTTTTTCAACACACCTAAAAAAAAGTTATGAAAGAATATCAATTCTGCATCCCTTGAGTACAACTCCTGAAAATTTCAAGCCATTTCATGCAAAAATAAGTGAGATACAGACAATTTAGTGAGACTATAGCATTTTCTTAGATTTCCCTTTCCTAACCTAGGCCGTGGGTGCACACTCTGCCGGCCCTAATCCAGGGCTGAACAGGTTTAAAGGAAGGGAGAACTTTTGTATTTGAACAAGCACCTGTTTAGAAAGGGAAAAAATAACACCTGCTCCCTATGTAATATTAACCGAGAAAAAGCTGTATATTACTTCGTAACTGAGTGTCCTGTGCTGGTTGAATTTAGGATTAGATGGTTGCAGAAAAGGAATCTAAGTAAAGATAAAGAAGAGTTCATAAACTTGTTAAAGGGGGCAGATTGGAAAAGCTCAGTGAAATATTGTAAGCATCTGTGGCAGTACAGGTTCTTCTTGATTTCAGAATTTAATTTTTGCGTTAATTTTTTAATTGCAAAGTTGAAATTCCAAGCTTAGAGAGCACCAAGATATTCTTTTTTCAAAGAAATTTTTATAATTTTAAATTTAAAATTCCTTTAACTTTTCAACATTTTGACAATTGTTAAATGTATTGCTAAGTTTTTATACTGGGAATTTTAAAAAATTTAAATTTTTAAGTCTAATATTCTACTTGTTTATTTGTATTTGTATTGGCACGTATACATAGTATACCGCCTTTGCGATCGTTTCGACCCCCCACTCGATACAATAACCGAGTCCCTTAGTTCCTTACCGAAAAGTGACAACCGCGAACTTCTGAGATTTTCCAAAGCGTGTAAAAAGTTTATTTATTCGTCAATAATTATGATTTAAAGTTGTTTCTCATTCTGGGGATTTCTAGTTTATGTGCAATGAATACCAAGAGTCTACATTACTTGGTTTTTTTAAAAAAAGCCTAAGAATGCTCAGCGCTGATTTAAAATATGCATATATAAGCAGAAGCAGAAGAACTGATTCGAGGATTGCTGAGTAGACCTCTTCGAATGAGAATTTCACTCCTTCATTTCGTTTAAAACGTTGCATAGACAGATATCTACACCCCTGTTATGCTTTTCAAAATTTGGTACCACTGCTCTGATAGTGAGGGCCAGCCAAGACAACCGTAAGTGCAATCTGTGATGAGCCTCAAAACTCATTAGACTATGTGCTAACCATAACACATACAGAAATCAGTTTGCCTCTACAGAAATCCACTTACCCTTCTCCTCCCCGCACACGGATCTCTGTCCCGACACCGAGGCAGTTTCTTTTGTCCTCCCGAGCGACCCGACCCGGACCCTCACCCTTGATTTTACGCTTGATCAACCATTTCACCGTCACGCTAGGATTCGTCCAATTTTCAAAAAAATTGTTTCGCGTGTACTTAGCAATTTTTTCCTTACTCTCCGTTAAAAGACGAATTAAAAGAGGTCTCCTTCATAAAAATCGGCCAAATACGAGGGGCGTTCAACAAGTAAGTATCCCCCCTCTCAAAAATCCATTAGAATAGACCAATTTTAAAAAACTTGGGCTCAAAATCTTCCTTAGGATATTTTGAGTTCAACAAAACAAACCGCAACAAAATCGGACTATGTGCGGCCGAACGCGAGCCGTTTGAACGCGCCGAGGTGCTCGACGCTCCCGCCGAATCCGCGGGGATTTGAAGTTCGCTACAGGAGAAGAGCTTCTCTGCCTAAGCCTCAGTCGTTCATCACTGACGAAAAATCAAAGAAATTTTTGTAGAATAAGGGGTTCACCTCACTTCTCCACATAACCAGCTCGATCCAAGCAGGTCTGATACTGAGACCAAGAGAATAGCTTCTGGATGCCACGCGCATGGAAGTCTTTCAGCTGACCGGGGATGAAAGAGTGGACGGCTTGTTTGACCTCTTCCACTGATTCAACATTAACTCCTCCGAGTTCAGATTTCAGATACGATAATAAATGGCAAACCAGACCACCATTTATTCCCGTTCCTGAAATCTGAACTCGGAGGAGTTAATTTTGAATCAGTGGAAGAGGTCAAACAAGCCGTCCACTCTTTCATCCCCGGTCAGCTGAAAGACTTCCACGCGCGTGGCATCCAGAAGCTATTCTCTTGGTCTCAGTATCAGACCTGCTTGGATCGAGCTGGTTCTGTGGAGAAGTGAGGTAAACCCCTTATTCTACAAAAATTTCTTTGACTTTTCGTCAGTGATGAACGACTGAGGCTTAGGCAGAGAAGCTCTTCTCCTGTAGCGAACTTCAAATCCCCGCGGATTCGGCGGGAGCGTTGAGTACCTCGGCGCGTTCAAACGGCTCGCCTTCGGCCGCATATAGTCCGATTTTGTTGCGGTTTGTTTTGTTGAACTCAAAATATCCTAAGGAAGATTTTGAGCCCAAGTTTTTTTAAAATTGGTCCATTCTAATGGATTTTAGAGAGGGGGGATATTTACTTATTGAACGCCCTTCGTAGAAGAAAAGTTACAGTATTCGAAATCCGAGGAAATCAATGTAACTTCTCCAGACAAAAAATAAAATGAAGGGAAAAAAAGAAATGTATAAATTACAATTAAATATAATTGACCTCAGAATTTGACAAGCAATTCAATTATATAATGGAGAAAAAATTGGGAGAAATTACAAAAAATTCGCCTTTTGCAAGGGGCTTCCTTGTAAGAATTTTGACCTGAAGACAAGGTTTGAATAGCAGCAGTACTCCATACAATACACGGTGTGCCTGAACGAACATTTTTTTTGTCAAAATCGAGAATTCTTTAAATTTTTACCTACATTGTCTTTTGAGTCGTTTAAGCCAAAAAAAAATTCCGTCAAGATTCTGGAAAGAAAAGGCGCTTTAAAAGTATTCTGGGGCTATAATAGCTAACTCACCGGTAGTAAATCCCGTTATATTATTAAAACGAAATTGACTTCATAGTCTAATGCCTTAGTTTCTTCAATACGATTATTTTAAGCACTCAAATATTTATACCACCAATTTTAGCCATGGGCTGATTTCCTGAGAGCCGATAATATCACGAATTTCTCATAGAACCTTTCAAAAATGGCTTGCTTTTTGGGCAGCCGATTCGGTCATCGAACCGGGATTTAAATGGAAGCTGATAATAACACAAAGCTCTGAGAAAAATTTTGAGATGAGTATAGGAACGGTTTTTAAATAACGAGGAGAGGCGGGCAAAGCGGCTAAAATCCGATCTAATTTTTGCCATTATTCTGTTGAATCGATGTTGCCGAGGACTGCTAACTGTGTCAACACATGGTTTCTGTTCAGCACATCGGCACGTAAGTATTTTAACACGTAGAATCTAATGTTTACGTCAGGGAGTCGACACATTTCGATTTTTTCGAATTTATACGGAAAATTGATGGTTTTTCGGGATTGAATTTATTATTGTTTCATGAAAAGTAAATGCACCCAAAATGACTATAGCATATTGATTTTTACATATTTGCACTCACGAAATTGGTTGGTAAATTCAACGAGTGGGTGCATCGACTTGGTACATCAAGTTTCTGCAATTTTTTACGGCAGATCGGTAGATTTTCGGGATGTAGATTGCTTACTTTCAATTCATGAATGAATAAAGCATGGACATGGTTGAACTTCTTTGCATGGAAATACGTTTAAAGTAACAAAATCAAGACATATCTAATGCAATTGCATTTATATCGAGTCAATTTCTTTTCAATAATGTAACTGGATTTATAATGCCGGTGACTTGGGTATTTTAGCCCCAAAATACCTTTAAATTGACTTTATCTTTCAGGAGTTCGACAGAATTTTTCCTTTCTTAGCTTAAATTATCCCGCAGCACTTTTCTTCAAGAATCTGATAAGATTTTGCTTCAGGCAGATCAAAAAACTTAAATTCGTTCGAGTAGCTTTCTACATTCACAATACAGGGTCTCGTCAAAGTGCGTCGTTGAAGTGTTGGATCGTATGAATTCTCTTGTTGTGCTGCTTGCCTATTTTGAAATCTCTGTAAATGAAAACTAAAGGGGTCGATTTGTGCGAGTTAATGACGCGCGTTATCAACACATTGTGTTGGAGTTTTTTGTTCACGGTTTGAGTTGGAGTACGGCTCGAGCCGGGGTCCCTATGCTGCAGTTCACCGGGCTAGCCGGGGTCCCTAAACTACTCTCCGGGCGAACCGGGGTCCCTATCTTAACTCTCCAAGCTAACCGGGGCTTAGGAACTAAAACACCGGGCTAACCGGGGCTTAGGAACTAAAACACCGGGCGTACCGGGGATTTACCTGCATTGACACCGGGCGTGCCGGGGAAACCTTACATTAAAAACGCTGCAATGCCGGGCGGACCTTGGAGATGTGTAGCGGTTGGTAGCTGCTCGGTGAGTGGCGATGAAATAGCGCTTGTATCGGCGTGCACCTAGGACGTGGGTAAATCGGTATCCCGCGCCCGGCATAGGACGCTGAAGAACAAAAAGTAATACTGAGAAAAGAACTTAAACACCTTTAACCTTGAAACCTTCTTTGCTTTATTTACATTTATATACAACTCTGGGAACCAGACTAATCATTACTTTCCTTCCGTAAACAAAATAAAAGGACCTTAATAAAACATAAACCACCTTGGCGACGCGAGCGCTCTCTCGGGGAGCGCCGCCGAGGCTGGCCGCGGTCGACGTCGTCGCGACGCGGCATCAGAACTTGCGCGGTAGAGGCGCGTAAAGGGGGCCCCCAACTTTTTTTTTTCAAACGGCAACCCCTATCTTGTGATACCTCATTCGAAAGAACATAAAAAACTAAGAATTTTGGCGCAAACCGCAGATCAATATCTTAATTTTTGACCGAGTGATGATAGGTCAAAGGTCAAATTTGACCTATTTTCAAAAAATCATAACTCCGGTTCAAATTATCGTAAAGAAAAAAATAAAACGGGAAAATTTACCAAATTGTGTCCGCTTTTAAGTAAAAATAGCAGAAGTCACTTCGTTTTAATTTTAAGGGGGGGGGGGGGCTCGGACCCCCAAATACGTCAATTCAAAGGTCATTCAATTTTCCCGCGAAATAAGCCAATTTCCCCTAGATTTGCCGAAAAAGGTCAAAATCAGTTCAAAATTACATGGCAAGTCCCCAAATTTCGGGAAAAGTTAAAAAAAAACGAAATTTAAACGGTCAAATTCAATCATTCCCAAAGTTTCATTACCCTAGCTGAATCCGTTCAAAAGTTAGCAGGGGTGGGACGGACTTTTGGGACACCCTGTTTGAGCATTAGCATAATATATGACAAAGTCTTTTTTGATTCCTTTTCAAACACTTTTAAAATGAAAGAGAGTTGTAAAGCCCTAGTTTTTAGTGTGACTGTCAAGGAACAGAACTCTTACTACCAGTCCTTGCTAAATTATTCTTTAATCTGGTTTTTTTAAAGGTCACATATATAAGTCCTCTGGAAGGAGTTGTACAACTTAAAATTAGCTGTGAGCTGTCACCCTCCATCGAATATCATGGTTTTTTAACCATGTTTGAAGACGTATCTGGTTTTGGAGCGTGGCACCGTCGATGGTGTGCGTTGGAAGGAGATAAAATATCGTATTGGAAGTATCCAGATGATGAAACTACAAAGGTATATTTGAAATTTTTTAATCATCCGTCATAACTAGTTCAAGAGCAATTAGACGTTATGGTGAAGGACATTGAAATTGCTGGGGCATTGCACTCCTGCTTAGTGTGTGGAAATTCATAGGCCATGCTTGCATGATAATTTTTCAAACTTGAAAAAAGTGCATGTTCAACTCTGAGATTATCTGTATCATCTTACACTGATATATCTGGAAAACCCTCAAGAACATTTTCCCGATAAAGTCGATTCAAAAAACATGGTGTATCTTAATCAAAAGCTTTCACCGTTTGGACCGTCACATTTTGGACTCTAACTTCTGCAGAAAGTTTGATAAAACCAAGATATGCAAAGAAAAGACGATGGTCCAACCTTATGGGAAAAGTGGGCCCGGTTAAATCAGCTGGTTCCTTGATATGTTGTAGGTCCTAACCTACTGATCCAAAGTGTCAATGGGCTTTTTCTTCCTATCTTGAAGTTTTACCCTCCATTTTGGGGGTCAAAGTTCACAATTCAGCGTGTGCTTTGTAGTTATGACACCCAGGTTCATTCGTCGCATTTGAGATTCTTTACTGTTTTGTTGAGTCTATGCTATCCTCTGAATAGGCTAGGGACCCTCCGAATTAAAAAAACAGAACCATGTTGCCACATGCGGGAGGAGGGGGGGGTTGTTGATGCCACCAATTACAGCGTTAGCAAGTCGCGTTAAACCGATTCTTTCGCCATGTTGTGGAGAATTTTTATGCGGATGATTCGGACTGCATCTTGGAAGGTTGACTAGGATGCAGCTCAGAATATACCCCGGGAGGAGGGTGGGGCGACCAAACTGGAGCAGAAAAACTGGCTTGCGGGGGTCGGATCCAACTGATGCTTCTGCCATACTTTGAAGAACTTTTTATGCAAATTACTCTGGCTGCTTCTTGAGAGGTCGACTGAGATGCAGCTCAGAAAATACTCCAAGGGGGGGGGGGGGCGAAGCGTGTGACAGAACTCGAGCAGTGAAACACGCTTGCGCGAATCGTATCAAACTGATGCTGACACCATACACGTTTTTGGAAACTTTCTTATGCTAATAAGGCCGACTGTATCTCGGTAGGTCCACCGAGATGCTTCCTACTGGCAGTCCTTGAGTAATTGATCAAATCCTGGAAGTTCTCATTGGATTGAGTGAGGCGAGCTTGTTGTGATTTTTCACTTAATCGGAAAAATTAAGGGGACAAACGGTGATTTTTTTTTCTTTCTTTTTAACATTGTTTTCTTTCCAAAAGGAACTAACCCCTCCCTTTACCAAAATTCTGAATTGCACGAGGAAATGCTGAAATTGAAGGCATTAAATGGTATTAAGTTTCAGTCGTACTAGTCTCGGTAAAAGTGCCACTATAATAATGTGAGTGCCACACTGACTTATGCTGAGAAATCCTACATTGCGACGGAGCGTGCGGATTGAGAGGCCTCCTTACCCTTGCAGAATATTCTGTATCTACTGCATCTCAGTCGACCTACCGAGATGCAGTCGGCCTCATTGCCATAAAAAAGTATCCAAAAACATGGCGAGTTCTGTCACGCGCTTCGCCCCCTCCCCCCTCTTTGTGAGGGTATATTCTAAGATGCATCTCCGTCAATCTTTCAAGATGCAGTTAGAATAATTTGCTTTAAAAAGTCCCCAAAACATGGTAGCAGTGTCGGTTTGATGCAAGCCAGTTTCGCTGCTCAAATTCGGTCGCGCGCTTCGCCGCTTCCACCCCCCTCCCTACGGGAATATTCTGAGGTGCATCTTGGTCAACCTTCCAAGATGTAGTCGGAATGATTTGCATAAAATATTCTCCAAAACATGGCGAAAGAATCGGTTTAATGCGACTTGCTAACGCTGAAATTGGTAGCGTCAACAACCCCCCCCCCCTCTCCCGCATATGGCAACATGGTTCAATTTTTTTAATTCGGAGGGTTCCTAGCCTATTCAGAGGATAGAATAGACTAAAAAAAATTGTCATGAAATATGGCAACAACTGATAAGTGTTGAAGGACCTTTCTATGTTTAATGTTTTCTCTTCAATATTAGCGCATGCACCTCGCCTGCGAGTGTTGACCGAGGACAATTACCTGTATATAAGTATCTGTTTTGTGAAGAAAGTTTGTTCGTACGAAAAGCCGATTTTACTGGCGTTATTCTTTGTGTGCCGTCCTTTTCCCCCTTCTCCCGCCTATACATAATGACAGGTTATGGGCCCAGTCACTACAGCAGTCCCTACAGTCATCATGAGTAAGTAACTCTGCAGATAGCTGGTATCTTTGTCTTCGTTCAAGTTTGCACCGAACCGAAATTATAAGCCACTTATCCAATGGGCTGGTTCGACTCGTCTAGTGAAGAATCCAAGGAGAACATCAACACTCAGACTCAAATCGTGGGGCAGGAGGTTGCAGTGGACCATCACAACTACATCTTGTACGGACTGATCATCGCACTAGTACTGGCTTACTTTTGGTTTAGCGGTGCAAATTGAACTATAGGACTCAGAAAAGGCTACGAGCAGAGGTACAAGAACTCAAAAGGGTTACATCTACCATTCCAGGACAGCGTCTCTGAGGCAGCCGGCATCCAGAGGGAGTTTTGGGCGGTTCTAGCAGGTGGACATCTGATGTGAGGTCCAGGAGCAGAGAGCGGGCGCCAAACTCAAGATAGCAGCCAAGATGGAGAACACATTCATCAAAATCGAGAAACTTAGGGGTGAAGACAACTTACATATATGGAAGTTTCAGGTGACGATCTTGCTTAAGGATAAGGAAGCCTTCAGCACTGTAGAAGGGAGGCAAGCGAGATCATCAACGAATGCAGAGGAAGCGCACCAATGGGATCTTAAGGACATGCAGGCACAGAAGATTCTCATCCAAACTGTGGAGACGGGAATCTTGACGCACATCATGACAGCGACAACGAGTTTCCAGATGTGGACAAAGTTGCTTGAGCTTTACGAGAGAAATACGGCACAAAGGAGATGCAACCTACTTCAGGAGTTCTATGGGTTCAGGATGACGAAAGGAAAACTGGTGGATCAAATCGGGAAACTGCAGAACCTGGCGTATCAACTGGCTCAGACAGAATGCAAGATTAGCGACGACATGTTGATCTCTAAAGTGCTCGTATCTCTCCCGGAAAGTTTCAGGTACTTTGCCACGTCTTGGGAATCAACGGAAGCGAGGGAGAAGACTCTTCAGAATTTGGTGGCGAGACTCGCGGCAGAAGAATCATGAGGTGGCGTGAAGACTTCGGGCACGAAGGACGAATCTGGGACAACAGCATTTCAGGCAACAAGGTAGGGTGTGTCTTATTTTTGGGTTTTCGAAATCCGAAAAGCGCTACCTCTAAAAAGTTTCTCTCTGGTGTAAAAATAAACATACTTTTTGAAAAATTCCAAAATTTTAATTTTAACCCACCTCTCACGGGGAAAAAGGGCCCAAGTGCAAAGTTTGAATGTATGCATTTTTAAAGTGTCATTCTGCGGTAGAAATGAAAGGTTACGGTCCTTTTGGCGGAAAGGACGACGGACCGGTCTTATGGGAAAAGTGGGCCCGGTTAATTCGGCTGCGCTTTTGATATGTTGTAGGTCTTAACCTACTGATCAAAAGTGTCAATGGGCGTTTCTTCCCATCTCGAAGTTTTACCCCCCATTTTGGGGGTAAAGTTGCCAATTCGGCGTATAATTGGTAGTGTGAACTGAACAATTTTGCCTTATGGGGAGGGGGGGGGGGGTATTTACGCCACCGATTTCAGCGTCGGAGAGTCGCATCAAACCGATTCTTTCGCCATGTTTTGACACCCGGGTTTGTTGGTCGCCTATAAGATTCTTTAATGGTTTCTTGAGTCTATTGTATCCTCTGAATAGGCTAGAGACCATCTGAATTAAAAAACTGAACAATTTTGCCTTATGGGGAGGGGGGGGGGTATTTACGCCACCGATTTCAGCGTCGGAGAGTCGCATTAAACCGATTCTTTCGCCATGTTTTGGAGAATTTTTTATGCAAATGATTTCGACTGCATCTTGAAAGGTCGACTGAGATGCAGCTCAGAACATACCCCCTGGAGGGGGGGGGGCGGAAAGTGCGCGACCGAACTCGGACTATAAAACTGGCTTCCGCGAGTTGCATTGAACCGATGGTTTCGTCATGTTTTGGAGACTTTCTTATCCCAATGAGGCCGACTGAATTTCGAAAGGTCGACTGAGATGAAGCACGGAGTACGCTGTAAGAAAAAGGAGGCCTCTCAATCCGCACCCTCCGTCGCAATAGGATCTCTCAGCGTAGGTCAGTGTGGCACTGGCACGTAGTATAGTGGTGGCACTTTTTTGATCCATATCGATCCATTTTACAATCAGCAATGAGATTATCCCCGAATCAGCAATTGATCAGTTTAATGCGACTCGCCGACGCTGAAATCGGTGGCGTAAATACCCCCCCCCCCCTCCCCATAAGGCAAAATTGTTCAGTTTTTTAATTCGGATGGTCTCTTGCCTATTCAGAGGATACAATAGACTCAAGAAACCATTAAAGGATCTTATAGGCGACCAACAAACCCGGGTGTCAACACTACCAATTATACGCCGAATTGGCAACTTTGACCCCCAAAATGGGGGGTAAAACTTCGAGATGGGAAGAAACGTCCATTGACACTTTTGATCAGTAGGTTAAGACCTACAACATATCAAAAGCGCAGCCGAATAAACCGGGCCCACTTTTCCCATAAGACCGGTCCGTCGTCCTTTCGTCCGTTCGGCCGTATAGTGCATTTTAAAGGCACAAATAGCCTCTGGAACATATTTGCTGCGCCCCGCGCGCAGTACCGGGCCGCGCGCTTGCGCGCAGCGCACACACCTTACTTACCTGACGCCAAAACGCGACGCGACGTCGGTTCGCGGAAACCCCTATTGAACTTTTTGTTCCTTTAATAAGTAAAACGACCTATAAATAAAGTGAGGCACATCAAAATCCATTATGCTAACCAGATTAATGAAGGGTATGCTACGGAGGTAAAACACATTTAGCCGAAATATTTGGGTTTATTCATACATGAAAGTATCACAAACACCTCGAAAATTTACAGGCTTTTGATTTTCTTTTTAAAGTTCACTTTCTTTTTGACATATTGAGAAGTTCGTATCGAATCGTAGTATCGATCGACTTCATGTTTGCATACGTCGAACTGCCCATCCCGCGGAATCGTTGACCACACGCAAACTTTTTACAATTTCCGAAAAAAGGAATTTGTAAAATACTGAAGAGTGTTTTGCTATTCGTTGCAAAAAGATTGGGTAGGCTGGGACATTCCTTGGTATAAATTGGTAGGTAATCGATTCGGAGGATCAGGAAGACCATGGTTTTTCGTCAAAGTGAGGATGCTAGTTTCTCTTTCTTCTGTGAAAAGTCGCATATCAAATAGAGTTAAAGGAATTAGCGTCTCACCAGGTGACCATAAATGTTTTGATAGTTTTCTTAAGGCTAACGTTACAGCGGTACCGCTGTAAGTTGCTGTCGTTTTACTTATTAAAGGAACAAAAAGTCCAATAGGGGTTTCCGCGGACCGACGTCGCGTCGGGTTCTGGTGTCAGGTAAGTGAAGGTGTGTGCGCTGCGCGCAAGCGCGCGGCCCGGTACTGCGCGCGGAGCGCAGCAAATATGTTCCAGAGGCTATTTATTTATGCCTTTAAAATGCACGATACGGCCGAACGGACGAAATTTCCGTCAAAAGGACCGTGACCTTTCATTTCTACCGCAGAATGACACTTTAAAAATTCATAAATTCAAACTTTGCATTTAGGCCCTTTTTGCCCCGTGAGAGGTGGGTTAAAATTAAAATTTTGGAATTTTTCAAAGAGTATGTTTATTTTTACACCAGAGAGAAACTTTTTAGAGGTAGCGCTTTTCGGATTTCGAAAAACCCAAAAATAAGACACACCCTTACGGAAGGGAAAGTGTCACAACTGCGGCATCCCTGGACCCTGGAAACAAGAATGTAAGAAACCACCCAAGCAGCAGAACAACAATAGAAGGAGTGGACCAAACAAAGGAAAAGGTGACAAAAAGAATTCAGATCAAAAATCAGGCTACCATGCAGACAAGGACGCGTTTGCTTGGCAGCATTTGCTTTCTAACAGAAAACGCAGTGAGTGAAAATGAAAATTGCATTGAATTCTATGTCGATTCTGGTTGTTCTGATCATCTAGTGTTTCAAAAGGATTTATTTAGTGAACTAACATTACTAAAGGAACCTATACATATTGCCATAGCATAAGAAAATGAGTTCATTGAGGCTGTGGGTATTGGAAATATAAATGTTTTGAGCGAAGTAGGGAATAAAAAAATCGATTGCTGCATAAAAAACGTTCTGCTAGTCCCAAAACTAACAATAAGAAAAATCTTCTATCCGCAAGAAAACTGAACTTGGCGAGTATAAAAGTAATTTTTGAAAATGAGGAAGTAACTCTATCCTGTGAAAATGAGATAATT
The DNA here is from genome assembly GCF_918797505.1 of Bemisia tabaci. NCBI lineage: Eukaryota > Metazoa > Arthropoda > Insecta > Hemiptera > Aleyrodidae > Bemisia > Bemisia tabaci. Next base: position 75,313,849 of record NC_092794.1, read on the forward strand.
GGTGGGGGATATGGGAAAATTTTTTATAAAATCATTTCGAGGTTGTTATAAATCACGCTCTGGTCGTAGAAGTTGACAATGAATTAGCTATGAAATGGCATAAAAAACTTGGCCATATCAGCAACTCGTACTTCGAGAAACTGATTCATAACAATCCGGTCAGTGGCTTTGAAAAATTCCGAGTCAGCAAGGTCGCATTCTGTGAATCTTGCGTAGCTAGTAAACAAACGAGATCAGTTTTCAAAACACGGAGTAAGAGTACACGAGTTTTACAAATAGTACACTCTGACGTAGGGGGGCCAATATCACCTCAGGGCATAAACGGCGAAAAATATTTCGTGATTTTTGTTGATGATTACTCGAATTTTGTTCGGGTATATGTAATCAAAAACAAGATCGAAGTATTTGGTTGCTTCAAAGAATTCTCATAAATGGCTCAGGCCAAGTTTGAAAAGAAAATTTCTGTGCTCAGGTGTGATAACGGACGAGAATATATTTCAAATGAATTTAAAATTTATTGTAAAGAAGACGGGACTACGATCGATTATGCTTTTCTATATTCACAAGAACAAAGTGGTAAAGCAGAGCGTTTTATGCAAACAATTGTAGAGAAAGCTAGGGCAATGTTGATTGATTCTAACATGCCCAAGAATTTTGGCCAGCAGCAGTTTTAAGTTCAGCTTATTTGATAAATAGAAGTCCGATGGTAAACTTCAATGACATGACACCTGTGGAAGTATGGTATGGTAAAAAACCTGTCGTAAGCAATTTGAGAATTTTTGGTTCGATTGCATACCGCCATATTCCGAAAAAGTTGCGTAAAAAGTTAGACTCGAAGACCGAGAAAGGCATTATGATAGGGTATTGCAACAATGGGTATAGACTATGGAGTCCAGAAAAAGAAAAAGTGGTTGTTTCAAGAGATGTAATTTTCAATGAAAATGAGTCGTATTTCGGGAATCATGCTGTTTTACCGGACTTTGAAGAACATTTCCAGTAAAAGAAAAAGATGATAAAGAGAATACATTTACTAAAGATAATGTGATCAGCGAAACTGAAAGTGACTCTTCAAGTGAATCGATGAGAAAAGTGATTCTCAATTCAATAGCTCAAAAGAAGAACCTGATTCGGATTTCGAAACTTCCGAAAGGAGAGCAACCCAGGGGTTTTGCCCACACGTGAGGTAAAATTACCAGCACATCTTAAGGATTTTGTACTCTATTCTGCATACGATGCCATTGCTTTAGTCGATGATATTCCAAGAAATTTTTCTGAGTTGGATTCTAAAGAGGACAAGAAAGAATGGTATCAGGCAGTGAATCAGGAGTTAGAATCAATCAACAAAAAGAAAGTCTGGACTGAGGTGCCGAAACCCAGTAATGCCGAGATCATTGATACAAAATGGGTCTTTACATATAAACCTCATGCAGAAGAAAAATACTAAAGTCGTTTAGTAGCTCGGGGTTCAAAAAGACAGTTTTTGCTATGAAGAAATATATTCTCCTGTTGCTTCAATGGCTACCATACGAACCCTTTTAGCCGTAAGAAACCAGTATGGTTATGAATTTGCTCAATTAGATATAAAAACTGCCTTCCTGAACGGAAAATTGAATGAAAATGTGTACATTTACCCCCCTGAAGGTGTAAAATGTAGGAGTGGATTTGTATTAAAATTGAATAAGGCATTATATGGACTAAGACAATCAGCAAAGGTCTGGAATTCAGAGTTCAATGAGTTTTTAATGAAACTAGGTTTTATCCAATCTGAAAACGATTACTGTTAATACACAAAAGAATGTGGGGAAGGATTGATTTTGATTTTGATTTTTGTTGTTGACATAATTATAAGTGCTCCTCGCCATGAACTAATTAAAAGATATAAATCTGAGCTAATCAAGAAAGGACCCTACAACAAAACGGCCAAATCGGCCTAAACACGGAATCGTACGATTTTCTCAGGGATGATAGAGGGTCTTCCCAGACACTCAAAACTGGTCATATTTTTTGCCTTACCTCCAGGGAAAAGGGGGGGGGAGGGGGTCAAAGTCAAAACCTTTAAATTAGCATAACTTCTCAACGGTTTGTCGTAGAAAGATGATCTTGGTGTCAAAATTTCCAGAAAAATGAGAGCTTTCAGAATATGTGTATGAAATTAATTAAATTTTAAAATTTGACCCACTTTTGGGGCATTTTACAAGGTCCCCCTTTTGTAAATTTTCGTTTTTTTGAGATTTTCGGTTGTTCGGTTCGCACGGATCAAAACAAAAACAATTTCAAATGAAAGTAGAGCGTTTAAGCTTTAAAACAAGCCCAAGATGATCTTGGGGAAACGATTAGAAGCGGAGTTATGAGTTTTCAAAGTTGACGCGGCGCGCGGGAACCTTGTCTGTTCCGAGTCTCAAGGTCACCTGCGCGCCCCGGATTGCCTGCAGGTCGCAAGTTTCTGTGTTTTTATGCTTCTGTAGGTCATTTTTAATGTAAATCATTCAATGAAGATAGAGTAAACGAAATTTTTTAATTTTACGGGAGGAGCGAGAGGGGGCTTAGAGTATCAACCATTATGTCCATCATACCTCATTAAACATTTGCTGACGATGACGATTCTGCTCTTATAATTTAGAAGAAACCATGGACCCTCAGTTCAAATATACATATGCTCCATACAGAACTGAAACATTTAGAAATTATAACCCATTGATGCCAAATTTTGGGGGACCCCTAATTTTAAAATTTTTTAATTGAGCTATAAGCTACAGCGTCTGACGGAACTCACTTGGTAAAGCCAAATAGTTTCTCGTAGAAGCAGACGAGCTTTGAGCTTCAAAACAAGTCTCAGTTATTCTTGAGGGGGCTATTTGAAATGCAGTTAAAATTTTTTGACGTTAATGTGGTGTACCTCGCCGAAGGCCCATTGTGTAAAATTAAAAAATTCTGATTAAACTATCTTCATTGAATGATTTACATTAAAAATGACCTACAGAAGCATAAAAACACCAAAACTTGCGACCTGCAGGCAATCCGGGGCGCGCAGGTGGCCTTGAGACTCGGAACAGACAAGGTTCCCGCGCGCCACGTCAACTTTGAAAACTCATAACTCCGCTTCTAATCGTTTCCCCAAGATCATCTTGGGCTTGTTTTAAAGCTTAAACGCTCTACTTTCATTTGAAATTGTTTTTGTTTTGATCCGTGCGAACCGAACAACCGAAAATCTCAAAAAAACGAAAATTTACAAAAGGGGGACCTTGTAAAATGCCCCAAAAGTGGGTCAAATTTTAAAATTTAATTAATTTCATACATATATTCTGAAAGCTCTCATTTTTTTGGAAATCTTGACACCAAGATCATCTTTCTATGACAAACCGTTGAGAAGTTATGCTAATTTAAAGGTTTTGACTTTGATCCCCTCTCCCCCCTTTTCCTTGGGGGTTAGGCAAAAAATATGACCAGTTTTGAGTGTCTGGGAAGACCCTCTATCATCCCTGAGAAAATCGTACGATTCCGTGTTTGGGCCGATTTGGCCGTTTTGTTGTAGGGTCCTTTGATATTGTAGATTTAGGAACATTGAAACATTTTCTCGGATTAGAAATCGAGATTGATCCTAAACAACAAAAAATCAAATTGAGTCCAAAAGAGGATATCTTAAAGGTGTTGAAAAAAGTATAATATGTCGGAATGTAAACCAATTTTTACTCCAATAGATGAACAATTGAAACTAGATTTATCAGCCCGACCAGAATCCAATGTTATTGTAAAAGAGGTGAGGGAAATGGTAGGACGTATTATGTATTTAATGTTGGGAACACGCCCGGATTTAAGTTTTGTCATAAATAACTTTAGTAGATTTCAAGATAAAGCTACGCATGAACTTTTGGCCTATTTAAAACGAGTTCTGAGTTATTTAAAGGAAACAATGAACCTGGAATTAATTTATCAAAATCATAGTAAAGACCAGGTACTTGATTGCTTCGTGGACTCTGACTGGGGGGAGATATAAATGACAGAAAATCTGTTTCAGGAAACCTATTTCAAGTATTTGGGAACACAGTGTCTTGGAGGAGTACGAGAAAACAAAATTTTGTTGCCCCATCGAGTACTGAGGCTGAAATAATATCCCTTTGCAGTTCGATCCAGGAAGGGATTGGGTTGGAAAAACTGTTGGCAGATTTTCAAATCAGAGTCAATCAGAGTGCATGAAAACAATCAAGGGTGTATAAATATTATTAAGAATCCTTCAAATAATAAACGAGTCAAACATATGGACATAAAATATAACTATATTTCAGATTCATGGAAGAAAGGAAGAATTTCTCTTGAGTATGTTGAGAGTAAAAAACAGTTAGCTGGTATTTTAACCAAAGGCCTACCCAGGGTACATTTTTGTTTTTTGAGAGAGAAACTAGGCTTAGTATAATTAAAGCGCAAACATTAAGTCGGGGTGTCATGAAATATGGCAACAACTGATAAGTGTTGAATGACCTTTCTATGTTTAATGTTTACTCTTCAATATTGCCGAATGCACCTCGCCTGCGAGCGTTGACGGAGGACAATTACCTGTATATACGTATCTGTTTTGTGAATAAAGTTTGTTAGTATGAAAAGCCGATTTTACTGGCGTTATTCTCTGTGTGCCGTCCTTTTCCCCCCTTCTCCCGCCTATACAATGACAGGTAGAGAATCTCAAATGCGACGAATGAACCTGCAGCAAAGCACACGCTGAATTGTGAACTTTGACCCCCAAAATGGAGGGTAAAACTTCGAGATAGGAAGAAACGCCCATTGACACTTTTGATCAGTAGGTTAAGACCTGCAACATATCAAGAAACCAGCTGATTTCACCGGGTCAACTTTCCCATAGGGTTGGACCGTTGTCTTTTGTTGAATTTTAAGAGACTCAGTAAGATATTCACTAAAAATGTCCAAAAACTTATTCTGAAGTATTAAAGAAGTATGTTCTGAACGAAAACTGGAGGTGAAAAAACCAAAAAACCGATTTGAGCTTTATACACTTATAAATGAACTTGAAATCGTAGTATCAATCTAGCCTTGCTTGCTCTGATATCAGTCAAATCTTTCCTTCAAGCATGATTTCTGCTGCAAGCGCAACTGGCATGGACCTTTTTGTTCTTTATTCTGACGAAATTAAGTGTTTATGCTGAGAGTGCTCATGCATATTCCTTGATGAGAGAGTTTCTGTTAACACGAAAGTGACTATCCATATTTATGTTGGGAAACTATTTTTGTTCGCGTTCTTATTGAAAGGCATTTAATTTTGTTGGAATAAGGTACGGCAAGGTCCATGAAAGTTTTGCTTGTTTTAGAACTCATGATTGAAGGACAAATTTGACTGAGACAGAGCAAGTAGAGCTCGACCGACATGGTGATTTCAGGTTCATTTGAGGAATTTATGAAGCTCAAATAGCTTTTTGGTTCTTTCCTTCTATTTGGGGAAATTTTTTTTCTTTCTTTTTTTTTACACTTTAAAATAAGTCTAGGGAAATTTTTGGTAAAAGCAGGGTTGCCATGGTCAGGGAATTCAGGGAAAACCTGGAAAAGTCAGGGGGAAAAAAGTGCTCTGGAAAACCTGGAATCGTCAGGGAATTTGACCCAAAACAGCTAAAAGTCAGGGAAAAATTGACAATTTTCACGAGTTGCTTAAAATCTTTCTTTTTTCGGTTTTGAACGCAATATAAATTGCGATGAAGTGGCATATCTCGCGATGCATTCAAGAGTTAAATTATGCAGCCGTATTTGGTCGCCAACGCAACAAGCAACGCAAATTGGAATGCCCATTTTTTGTGTGTATTTTCAGAGGCATAGGAAGGGGGAGCCAGGGGGGGCCTGGCCCCCTCAGAATTGAAAATAGTATCATCTGGCCCCCCCAGAAATTCTGGATGCTGCAAAAACACCTTCTTCTACGGTAAGTTTTTGTCGCCGTGGCCCATGAGACGATGCCTTTAAATAGAATAACCTGTTGAATGTAACAATTTCAAAGTATTTTCACCTTAAATTGCGTAAAACTGTGATTTTCAGGCGGAAATTGAAGGAAGATTAGCGCCACAAGTGCCTCGAGATGCGCTCAAATAGAGTTAAAATTTCCAAAATTTTCCCTGGACCCCCCACTGACCTGGGGGGGTATTCCATACCCCCCAGACCCCCGGTGGTGGGGGGCCAGGCCCTCCCCCAGCAAAATGACCTAGCTACGCCCATGTGTATTTTTGAAATTTCAACTACTACCGATGACTAACCACTAACCGTTTTATTTTCTTCTTTAAAGTAATTTGAGTGTCTAGGATTATTGCAAACGCAAAGCATCAAAGTTCTTGAAAAAATAAACCATTTGAAGCTCACTTTAAAAATAGGTTTTTGAAAAATCCTGGGAAGGGAGAGATAAATAGAGAAACGAACACCAGGGAAGACCATTTTTTTAGAGTGTTTCTTCAAAAGAACAATCGTTCAAAAGTTTTCATTTCTAAAACAATTATTGGGTTGCTCAAGAAAGTCAAAAGCATCAAAATTAAAAGAAAAAGTTAACAACCCTTTTTGTATTCCCAAATGTTCTACAATTAATTTCTGACTCCGTAGCTTAAGCGCGTTTCCAAATGGGATGCTCTATTAGTGCGATGGTAGCTAGCAAGGTGTAAATTTGGCTGTGCGATCATGGCCCGCGTTCTCAAAGGTCAGGGAATTTCTCCATTTTTCGTCAGGGAGAACCTGGAAAAGTCAGGGAAAATCATTTCCAAATTTTTGTGGCAACCCTGTAAAAATCCTCCCGATTCCGTTATAATTTAACAGCAGGTTTTGTGAATCTTGGTTTTATCAAACTTTTCAGAGAAGTGAGAGAGAAAGTTTTTTGTTAAAATACAACATGTTGTTTAAATTTTCTCAAACCATAAAATGTTTTAGAGGAATTTGGGGGTCCATATTAGGTCGTTATTGAGTGGATGAAGGTGAGGCCATAAAAATTACTACGAGCTTCTGAAACCATGGCGTCTAAAACCGGGAATAACCAGGGAAACCCAGGGTTCATAAGGGAATGGAAAAGTTCAGGGAAAAATCAGGGAATCTGCTCCAGAAACGAGGAATCTTTTCTTCCACTGCTTTGAGCCGTTTCGTTTTCAAATTTTGTAGAAATTTTAAATATCTATTGTTATTAAGGGTTATTCTTGAAAGACTTATTTGAATCTCCAAATGAAGCTTTCATTGACCAGATAATATAAACATCGAGAATGCTTTTGGAATGAGTTGAAAGTGAGGGAAAAATTAGGGAATGAGCTCTGTCAAAAATTCTAGACACTATGCTCGAAACTCTTAAATGAATGAATGAAGCAAAAATTTAAAATAAAAAGAGGAAACTCGTAACAGTAATAGGAAGTTTTACCATTTCCACAATAAAATGGAACTTTCAGTTTTTTGAGTTGGGTTGTTTTTGTAACATTACATTTCAATGGGAAATTCATCGTAAGGAAGCTTCACTTGCTTATTTCGATCTTTCTGTGAGGTACTGCCATCGGTGGCAAAGTGGCAGTACTACCCGACTGGTCGTTGAATTTGTGAATGGAGACTATGCATTCTTAGTTTTTGCCGTGAGGTTTTGCCATCTGTGGCAATTGGTGGCACTAACCAATAGTTGACGGACGTTTTCTGGTCATCGATTTTATCTCTTATGTACTTGATCATCTTGATCACTAACAGGTTTTCATGATTTAACTTATTTGCTTTATTTTTTAAAATGTTTTAGTTTTTCAGTTGGGTGGGGGGGGGGGGGGTGGTTTGTTCGTTTAGGCCTTGGAAACCAAGTCGAAACGTCCCATAGCCTTGTTTCCCAATGAATTTTGTCTTTTTGTCCTTGTTATGTATGTGTCCGGCTACCATAAAGCATCCAAGTTCTGTCCTACATATTTATAGAACAAGTTATATTAACTTCTTGTTTTAGGTACCAATTGATACAATTGACTTAAACTCTTGCACCACAAATACGGTCAATGTTGTTAGCAGGGACATTTGCGCAAGACCAAATACATTTTTATTGGAAACTATCAGGCCAACTGAAGAGGATGACACAGATTCCCTTGCACTTGTGAGGTACCCCACTCACACCCTTGTCCGACATTTGCTGTCCGCAGATACAAAAGAAGAGAGAATTGAGTGGTGTGATATTCTCAACAAAGCTCTTGCAATCTTACGTGCTTGGGGAAGAAAGTAGAATGTTCTCTTCTACAAGCAGATACCTTCTTCTTTCTGTCAACTGGTCTGTCAATTTTTTGTGTTCTCCACATTGTACATAAATACTTTAATCAATTTACTAACGTCACAAACTAATCCAGTTGTTTTTTTATTTTTACTGTCACCAATCAATGCAATTGCAAGCCATAAGTAAAGATATCAAGTGAAATAAGTAAATTGATAGGAATAATAAATAGATTATAGGAATAAGATTACAGTACTGATTATTTTGTTTTTAATATCAATACACATTTTTTCCTCCTGAAAAACGTGGTAGGAACTGGTAAACTCATGAGAGCGCGTCGTGAAATCCGTGACCTTATTTGGGTTTAGATTGGATAGGCTATTGAACTAACTCAGTAACAAAGCATAAATTTTTACAAAACTGAAGGCGCTCCAAAACGGATTCATGCTTTTGAGGGCCTTAACCCATCAGAATCTTCATTAGGCTGATTCGCTTCATTGGGGTTTATAGAAAATACATGTAAACCGCTTGCAAAGTGCTGAAGACTGCTAATTGTCTGCAACGTACTCACCAAACAATTTTAGAACTACAAGTTCCTGAATTTAGTAAGTTCTTCTGTAAAGTGAGCTTCTCCTTTTTATAACTTTTGAGTGAGAAGAAATGAATGAAAGTGATATAAATGCACTTGCTAAGCACACTTTCAGCTAAAATAATCCAAAATTTTCGAAAATTGGTCAAGACCCTTGTCAGTGCGAAATATCAATTTTACTGAGACGACCTCCTTTTGCTGCAAGCCCTCTTCCCACTGCACTAGGGAATTGCACCAAAGTTTTCAAACTTTTTCCTCCAAAGCAAAGAGCACTGAAAGCAAAATTGTCAACTTTATGTTTATTATTTCAATTGGATCTGTTGGTGTAGCATTTCATCTGATCCATGGGTCATTTGATGCAAGTAGATTTTTTTGCCAAGATCTGCACCCTTGTCTCATGCTTATACCTCGTAGCAAAAAGAAGAAGAATTTTGTAAAATTTAAAACGATAAAGGTCTGAATTCCTTATCAAAAAAGAAACAAGAGTCAAGATTTTAGAAATTAGATTTAAAATGAGTTCTTAAGCACTTTCACTACCGAAATTAAATTCCTTCAAACCACCTTCAAAATTCAAACAGACCAAAAAACTGCATCAGAAACAATCGTTTTTGGCAACATTCTATGCGTGTACTTTTACTTTTTAACTGGTACTTAGAGACATGCATTTAACCCTTGCACTACCGAGAACACGTATATGTGTTTGAAAAAAATACTTGTCTCCAATCACAAGCACATATGCGCAGTTCACACCCTTGCTTCGTATTTCGCACTATCACTGAGCCATGCTTCAACATAAGTGCAGAACATGTGTGGTTCTATCAAGCTGGTGCCAGCCTAATGAAGCCATGCTTAAAAGACTTCCGTAAGTAAAAAACTGCAATTCGACGGTGTAAGTCAGCAATCACATAACTCGGTTTGCAACATCGCAGACTTTCTGTCAGACTTTATATTTTAAACAGAAAACTACTCAACGGCAATTCTTTGAAACTGCATTGACTTTTCCTCTCTGTGTGAAGAAAATTCTGCCTAAACTTCAAGGAATGATGTCAATTTGTTCTCCTTTAAAAAAATAAGATAGAGGCGGAGATTTTCAGACACCACAAACGAGATATGTGATTGCAGACTTATGCCGTCGAATTATAATATTGACATCTAATGATTTTTGCCCGTACTTGTTGAAGTACTCCAGTATATCCAGAGCACCTGGCCATTTTCTTTTTCTGAGAATGGCCCAGAATTGAGTTTCGGGACGAGGTGAATCGATCCAAAAGAATTCAATGAAAATATTTTCAGCCCCTGGAAACCCCATTTCGGGGGGGGGGGGGGGGGGGGGAGTTACCCTCCGATTCTCTTATATTTCAAATAGGAATGGTTTGACTTCGAATTCGAATTTAGTGATCAAAAATAAGAAGGGTTCTATGCGATGTTACATAGAAGTGATATGGCATGTGGTCTATTTGCCCCTTATTTCCTCCAAAAATACGCAGCTCCTTATGGGGAAAGGGGGTCCTAAGTAATTTGGGGCGAATATGCCATATCAATTCTACGTAACATTTCGCAGAGGATCCACATTTGAAGTAAAAACATACCCTTGCTGTTCGACTCATGGCCCTTCAAAGCCCCAAACCTTTCAGGGAGTCGTGGCCTGCATAATTTTGAGTCAACAGGGGTCATGTGGCACATCCTTAAAAAGGTGTTGATCTCTTTTCTTAGGAAACTTTCAGATTTTGAGAATTGGATAATTTTGACGCGTACAGTATCCAATTGAAATTTTCCCAAAAAATGCTCTGAAATGCCCTGTAACTCCAAAAAATAGGGGTTTAGGGAGAAACTGCATTAAACAAAAAGTTCTTATTTTTGGCGATAAACCCTGAATCCGAAGTCAACTCATACCCTTCCTATTGAAATATGCGAGAAACGGGGGTACCCCACTTAAACACACCCCCCCATGGGATTTTGGGGGGGCTGAAAATATTTTAATTGAATTCTTTGAGGTTGATTTTACCCCGAAGGTTTTCGTCCCGAAGCTCGATTCTCGGCTGTTTCCGCGATAAAGATAGTGGACGGGTGCTTTGGAACACCCGCGGTAGGTACCTATATGCTATGCTGATGAGGTGCTGTGTACGAAAATGGGAAGGGAGGAAGAAGGAATAGTTCTGGTGGTTCTGGCCAGCGATGCAAAATTGCATGAAGCTTTATAAAAGTAAATTTAATCAATTGCTTTAAAACTTTTGCAATGGACTTAATATGTATGCCTCAAAAATAGTAGAAACCGTATGGTCCTAGTTTCGTAATTTTGAAAAAGAAACATCAAGTGTTAAAATTTAAAGTTACATAACAAATTTTTGGATAATTGTTGCGAGGTGCATACGCAGCCCGCATGTGCCACGCACTCTGAAAATAATTGAAATTTCATGGAAAATGGAATATGTCAGTTTTCAGCAAAATGGACCACGGAATTCTCGAAATTTCACTTGAAATTTACAGCTCTAGCTCGTGCCGGCACCAACCTATCCTCCAACCGAACTACAACGAACTGCACGTTGATTCAAATATTAGAGGTGAGGAGCCCCACATTTTTTCATCACACGTGAGAAAATGAGATTCCTTGGCCAGAAATGGAAAAAACCATGAAATTTTTGAAACTTGTGGGATGCATTCAAATGGTCTTGAAACAACAAAAAACAGTGTTTTCCGCTTTTACAGGGTGTCTACTGGCACTTAAAAAAATTATACACATTTTATGTTTTTTTTAAGTACGATAAGATCAAGAATTATGTATTTTTTAAAAAAGTTCGTGCGATTACAAAATTGCTCAGCGTTTACTGCTAACTTGTCGCTCTTTTAAGACGATTAATTTTTTCAAATTGATCATGAGTTCATTATGAGGGCTAGAAACAGGCTTCCCTAAAAACTACTTATGTTGTAGATAAAATGCAGTTATTTTGGCAGAAAAATAGGGGGAGGAGGGTCCAAATATCTTAACTTTTAAGATTATACTTTAAGAAATTTACAAAATCCAAACAAATCCCGCTTTTAGTAAAAGAGAAGAAAAAATAGTTGGGAAAGCGAATATAATCCCTGATTTTTTTGAAGCATGAAAAAGAATAAGTAGGTTATGTTGTGACGCGGGTAACAAATGAACATGATACACTTCACCGAGCATCGAGCCCACCCAACGCGGCATACCGTGCATCGTCGCGGACCAATCACAGCTCATCACTCACGGTATCATGCAACGCACTCTGGCGGCGTAAAGCGGAACTAAATCTACATAATTCAAACGAGCACGCTCCGTCCGCCGCGCGCAGACGTATGCGCACCATACATAAATTACGTATATACTTTCTGGAAAAAAATACGTATTTTTTTACGCATTTTACGCACCAACCCGTGTGTGTGTATATGTGTGTAAGTGTATGTATGTATATATATATATATATATATATATATATATATATATATATACGTACCAGTGGACACCCTGCTTTTAAAAATGTTCACCCCCCTCTCACTCCCTTCCTCTCTCCCCTCCCATGGGCTAGGGCCATGGGCCCCTAGCCCATGGCCTAATGAGACTAGGTCAGTCGTTCCGAAAACGAAAATATAACCTCTACTGCGCATGACATTAGCACAGAGACAAGAGACCCTCCACTAGCCTCCTAGCGACAGGTGGAAGCTTTTTTTTTTTTTTTTTTTTTTTTCTGTTGTTTTATGGCTTTGTGTCTAAGCACCTGCAGCCAACTTTAGACTAGTGTGATAGTGTAGAGAGAAGGTTACAGGTGACTAGTTACCGACTTTAGAGGTGTGAAAAAGAAAAAACTAAAAACATAGAAAAAGGTGAGGGATTGAAAAAAAAGAGGAGTTGAGTAGAGAGAGGGTGAGAACCCTTCACCATTTTCACGCTCTGATACCCGGCAGAGCGACTTCCTATGACCAGAGACTGGGTAATGGAAAACAAACAAAGTGAACATACGGTAGGGATTGAATGTGTTAGAGAGAATGATTTGTTTGGACAAAAGGTAGATTGAATAAAACAGAGGGTAAGACGGTTGGTGGGAGTGAAAAAAAAATATAGGGAAATTATTAGTGTAAGAATGAAGATTTGGTAGATTAGAGGTGGATATCATTTTTATCTAGAAAAAGGGCTATGGATTTAAGGGTATTGAGGTCGCCGACCGAAAGAAGATATAGGGTTGAATAGGGTGGGAAGATTTCAAATTTATTTATAAGTTCAGAAAAAAGGGTATTTCTATTTTTAAGTTTATCACATTGGAAAAGGATATGTTCTAGGTTTCCAATGGAACCACATTCACACAAATTAGAGGTTGTTAAGTTAATTCTAAACAAGTGAGTGGGGTACAGGCCATGACCAATTCTAAGTCTAATTAGATTCGTGATAAGGGAGCGTTTCCAGTCAAGTCTATAAAACCAAGGTTTACGAGAGAGAGTAGGGAGAAGAGATTTTAGTCTTTGGCCTTTCCACGTACAAGCTATCCAATCAGAGTTCCAATCGTTAAAGTTTTGTTGGGAGATAAGGGGGAACAATTGTTTAAAAAAGATTTTATTATCAATTGGCTGAGCTAAATGAATAGATTTAGTCAATTGATCAACTCTTTCGTTACCTAATATTCCTGAGTGACTAGGGATCCAGATCAGCCAAATATTCCTTTCTCGGTATCTAAACAAGATTTCTTTAGTTTCTTCAATGAGGGGGTGGAGGTCCGGTTGTTGATTAATCAGGTTAACTAATACGCTATGAGAGTCTGTACAAATTGCAACATTGGAAAGATTAAGGCTAATACTGTGTTCAACAGCTTGGAGAATAGCCCACGTTTCGGCTTCAAATATAGAATTATATTCCGATAGAGAATAGACTTTATAGAATTCATTAGAGAGAAAGGCTGACGTGGTGTATTCAGCCGTCTTGGCGCCATCAGTATAATACTGGGTAAAGTTCCTAAATTTTAATCTCATTAATTCGTTAAAGTTCATTTGGATTGAAATGTGATCAGATAGTTTTTTTTTAGGAATGTCTAGGTGGAAGCTTTTACTTTTGGGGTTTCAACAATTCCTTATGGACAATTATTAGGGAGCAACAGTCATCACCCTAGTTTCGGCTGTTGACTTACCTACATGGTCGATGATGAGCTTCGGATGACGTCATGAGCCAAACAACTTTCCCAAACGTCGGCCATTTTCGGCTTGTTTGCAAAACGAAACTGCCAACACGTTGTTGAACATCAACCATGTAGGTAAGTCAACAGTAGAATGCTGAAGTCCCGAAAGTAAAAGCTTCCACCATGGCCAAGATACTAGTGGAGGGTCTCTTGTCTCTGCATTAGCAGGAGCCCATACGAGCGGGAAGTTTGAAAACGCATGAGGAGTCTCATAGGGCTCATTAGGCCATGATCCTCATTCCGGGAATCAGAATGGGCTCCTGCTGACGTCACGGCAAAACTCCGCTAGACGCGTTGTTAAAGTCAGAAAAGCAACGCTGAGTTATTCGCTGAGTGAGCCGAAGTGTTGTTAAACGTTTTCTGAGTTACCCGCTGAGGTAATCAAAGGCCGCCATCTTCTCAGCAAAATCGCTCAGCGCTCAGCCTGGTTCCCAGGGCGCTTACCAGTTTTGCTCAGAAGATGGCGGTCTTTGTTTACTAACAAGTTTCCATCATCGCTGAGTGGATAACTATAAATGGCGGACTCACGTCATTTCGCTGACTTCAATTTTTAACTTTACCAACGCGTCTGTTGTGCGAGGGGCGGTTGTTAGGCCATGATACTAGCCGTGATTAGCTCCCTATGCGGCCTGTCGCGCCTAGCTGGGGAGTGCTCCTGGACCCCCGGTTCTTCGCTTCGCGATGAACATGCGACTCGCTTTGCGAGCCGCCCTCATACCTATTAATACGAGGGGCGTTCAATAAGTAAGTATCCCCCCTCTCTAAAATCAATAGAAATGGACCAATTTTAAGAAACTTGGGCTCAAAATCTTTCTTAGGATATACTGAGTTCAACAAAACAAACCGCAACAAAATCGGACCATGTGCGGCCGAACGCGAGCCGTTTGAACGCGCCGAGGTGCACGCCGCTCCCGCCAAATCCGCGGAGATTTAAAGTCCGCGACAAGAGAAAAGCTTCTCTGCCAACGCTTCAGTCGTTCATCACTGACGAAAAATCAAAGAAGTTTTTGTAGAATAAGGGGCTTACCTCACCTCTCCACATAACCAGCTCGATCCAAGCAGGTCTGATACTGATTGTGAGACTAAGAGAACAGCTTTTGGATACTACGCGTGTAGAAGTCTTTCAACTGGCTGGGGATGAAAGTGTTGACGGCTTGTTTGACCTCTTCCACTGATTCAAAATGAACTCCCATGAGTTCAGATTTCAAAAAGGGGAATAAATGGTGGTCTTTTTTGCCATTTACTGCCGTATCTAAAATTTGAACTCGGGGGAGTTCATTTTGAATCAGTGGAAGAGGTCAAACAAGCCGTCAACACTTTCATCCCCAGCCAGTTGAAAGACCTCTACACGCGTAGTATCCAAACGCTGTTCTCTTAGTCTCACAATCAGTATCAGACCTGCTCGGATCAAGCTGGTTATGTGGAGAGGTGAGGTAAGCCCCTTATTCTACAAAAACTTCTTTGATTTTTCGTCAGTGATGAACGACTGAAGCGTTGGCAGAGAAGCTCATCTCTTGTCGCGGACTTTAAATCTCCGCGGATTTGGTGGGAGCGGCGTACACCTCGGCGCGTTCAAACGGCTCGCGTTCGGCCGCACATGGTCCGATTTTGTTGCGGTTTGTTTTGTTGAACTCAGTATATCCTAAGAAAGATTTTGAGCCCAAGTTTCTTAAAATTGGTCCATTTCTATTGATTTTAGAGAGGGGGGATACTTACTTATTGAACGCCCCTCGTAATAATAATAATGATAATGATAATAATAAAAAAAACTATACATTTAGCGCTGGGCAAGGATCGAGAACTATGTGATACTGCTGAACCCTACTACAAATATTGCCCAGCCACAGTCCTGGAGAATCAGCGCTTCCGGCTCTATTGGGATAACCCGATCTTAACCGATAAAACCATTATGGCAAACAGGCCGGACATAGTGCTTGTAGATAAGCGAGATCGCACCGCTTACATCATTGATATTAGCATCCCTAATTATCATAACTTGGAACTGAAGTATCAAGAAAAGATGGTAAAATATCTGCCCTTAGCTGCAGAAATGAAGCGATTATGGAACCTGAACATTGTTTGCATCAAGCCCCTTATAATGTCAGTAACGGGGATAGTTCCAAAAAGTTTAGTTCAACATCTTCGAGACCTTGGAATAGATAGTTACCTGCTTCATTCAATGCAGAAGTCCGTCATCATAAGCACGTCAAGTATTGTCAGGTCGTTCCTTAATATCGAGTAATTTTTTGATTTCACCTAAAATTTAATTTTTTTTTTTTTTTTTTTTTTTTTTAATTTTTTAATTTTACTTTAAAATAACATTCACTTTTTATTCAAGCAAGATAGTATGTGTTTCTGACTTTGGCCTGTGGCCCGTCAGTAATACTTGTACCGGAAGTGTCCCCTCTTCCGAGTTAAAAAAAAAGAAATAATAATAATAATAATAATAATAATAATAAACTATCATACGGAATGTTCCTGTCAGAACTGATAGGACGGTGCCAAACAGCAGACCTGACATCATACTGCGAAAGAGGGGGCAAACTTGTTTGCTTATCGACGTGTCAATCCCAGCGGATAGGAACATAACATCGAAGGAAGCCGAAAAAAGACTCAAGTATAAAGATTTAAAAATCGAGATAAGTAGAATGTGGAAAACGGACACCTGTTCTCCTGTCAAAAATCATCCCCCCCCCCCGACTCCAAATTCCTCAAAAAGCGATGGAAGAGGAGCCGACATAGCACTATAGAATACTTTTTTATTTTGGAATTTTGACAATCTAACTAAAAATTCGTGTTTCCCATCGTATTACTGCACATTGCGGCGTGAAATTCAAGTGCAATGCATTTCCTTTGGCTGCGGCCGAGTGAAGACCGATGTCGGCCGGAGAAGGGAGGTGGATTCCAAAAAGATATGCAATGACAATAATGACTGACTTGTGTGGGTTGGTATTGGTTTTTTTCACTATCATTTGAAGGATTTTATTAATAAATAGTTGACAAACAATACGGGAACTTGCTTCTTTTTTTTTAAAACAAATAGAACCTTCTTATGTCAAAAATTTAGGGAGGCTCTTGCCACACTCTATCTTTAAAAGAATGAGAGGTGTTCAAAATTACCCCCTAGATTAGGGCAACTTTGAACACCCCTCACTTTTTGACGACTGTAAACAATTAAGCACCAACATAATCATCACAACAAATATTTTCAATTTTTAGTTTAGGTACTCCCGACAGTCCTGCCTGAGCGGAAACAGTAAAAAAATGAAATTCGCAATGAGTGAAGCCTTCGAATGAGTACATTTAAGGTAAAATATGTCTCATTATAGCTCTGGCAGTGATTCTATAGGTTTAAATACATTTTTTCTATTAAAATAGGAATATTTCACTAATTGTGAAACTTTCTGGCCAAAATGAAATTTCATGTGAAACTATTTCTGGTGAAATTTCATTTCGCAACTCTGAGTAGCCTAGATAACGGAGGACCCAAATCCGTCAAAATCTGGAATTTTAAAATTTTGCGCTTTTACAGCTAAAAATGAAGCCGCCCTTCTGATTGGTCAATAGGATCGCGGAAAAACCGAGACCTCTTTGAAATTTAAAAAGGAGCGGGAAAGGTCGTGAGGTTCCCACTTATTTTGGCTCTAAAAACTCGTAACTATGACTTTTTATGTTTCTATATGTTTCTCTATCAATGTTCGACTGTAGCTGAAAATAATTTGTAAGTTAAAAATATATATTTCATATAATAACAACTTTTATCTCGACGCATCCCGTTTTGAATGTATAACCATGTTAAATTAAGTACGTTCTGTGCGTCAAAAAAGCAGAAATTGGAGAGTCATGGTCACTAATGTTCAATTATACTTTTGACTTTCAATGCTACGTTTATGCGAGGCTAGAAACCGAGGTTTCACGAAACCCGAATTCGTAATGCGAGTTTCTTCCGTTGGGTTTATGCGGGCGCTGTAACCCGACTTTCGCGGGAACTCAAACTTTCCGATTTTGGCGTTGTTTATGCGCATCATATTTTCGATTGAAATTGAATTTCATATTTGCCCCTTTTTTACAAGCTGTACTACATTTTTCCAATATGAATTGATTCGATAATATATTATTACTCTTTTATTCCGTGTATGTTCCACAATATATAGGCGGAGGCTTCATCTTCACTATAAGCCTTTACTGACTTTCTGAGGAATACTTAGTTGGAAAAATGACAGTGGATATTTACTAATTTTTTTACAGTTTAAACAATTACTAAAATTATGATTATAAATAATGTTAAATAATGGCAAAATTACAGCAAAATCGTGGGAAAAGCACCAGTTGTTCACGAACGTTGTGATTACAAATCCGCCATGTTGCCGATCGCGGGGATTGCCCACCAGGAAGTAGCATTTGAAGTCGATCAGAGACGTATTTTATTTGTGGATGCGCATCCAAAATTGGTGATGAATGCGGCATTTTCCGTATTTTATTTCTCGGATCCAGTTCCTAGTTGGGTAATGAGTTTGCCGATGCGTTTGGGAGTTTAGCAATTGGTTTGGCTGATGACGTAAAAGTGGATACGCAACCGAAAAATGGAAGCTGGTCACGCAGGCCCAAGACCCGCTTCCAGTAGCGCATCCCGCATCCATTAGAGGCGGGAATTCAAATTTTGGTTACGTTGCGGAGAATCTCGTGGTCTGTCAACAGGGGGGACGCCATTACACGTTCGGTTCTTGGCTATCGCGCTATCGCTCAGTTCGCCCAGAGTTATATGTATATATTAATCATTAGCAATAGAGAAGGAGAGGTAGAATAATATATACATAGAAGAATATAGTTAGTAATATTTAAGTGCTGTATATTTTAGAATGCCTGATAAAAGGGTTATTATGGTATAATAATTTATGTAATTTCGAAATTATTTCTAAGGATATGTGAGCTAATCTAAGTTATTGGATTCATATTTCAATCATAGATTAATAAAATCTCTTATATGGTGAAGTATATAAAAGTCTTATTAATTTATCTAGTAGCTACGTTTAGCTTTATAAGCTGGACTATAAATAATTGATTAATAATTTGATATCTTACAGAAGTATGTCTTATTTTATTTTTAGGCATGTGTACATCAGGAAAAGGATGAAGAGTTACAGAAATAATAACAAGATATTATCTTGTTCAAGTGAGATTTTCTTTAATGATACTTGTATTTATTTTATTTTATGTACAGGGTGTTTCAGACCACCCGTACCAGGCCTTTTTTTCGGTTGGGTTAGGTCGCACGAAGTCGCAGACCGCGGGGTTGAATAGCTCAGCGAACATGAACTTTAGAGTCCTCGGGGTCGATTACATGGGAGACCGTCCTTTTCTGGAGAATCGACGTCAATTTTGCGACCAAAGAGGAATCTTGAGACATTTTTGGCGGGAGCGAAGCCCCCCTCCTCAGGAAGTTATTTTCTGCCGTTCAGGGGGTCTATTAGAACTCTTAGGAGTCACTTAAGATGTATGTGTTCTGCTCCTCAATTTGGATGCAATCAATTTGCGATTCGGAAGGAGCCCCGATTTTTAAAATTGCCCCCCCCCCCGTTTACCCCCCAAGGGGGGCTAGAGGAGCTTCCGGACCATGCAATTTGGATTTCTCGAGGTCGATTACCTGGGAAACTGTCTTTTCCTGGAGAATCTACGTCAATTTTGAGACCAAAGAAAAATTATGGAGGGGGGTACTGTCTCCCTCTTTAGGGGGTCATTTTTGGGCCTTGGATGGTCCAATTTTGGATTTTTAGGGGTCACTTCCACGTGAAATTTTCCGTGCTATTCAATTCTGATGCGATCTATCCGCAATTCGGTCGGGAACCGTGACTTTTAGCATTGTGACCCCCCCCCCCCCCCTTACCCTCCAAGGGAGGGGGGGGGGGGTTCGGGACCACGAAATTCGGATTCCTTGGGGTCGATTCCCTATTCAACCCCGCGGTCTCCGACTTCGTACGACCTAAACCAACCGAGAAAAAGGCCTGGTACGGGTGGTCTGAAACACCCTGTATTTTATTTGGGTCATTTGTATAGGATTATTTTAATTCTAGGGTTAATAATTAAGATGGGGATATTTCCTTTCCATTTTTGGTCTGTTTTAATTTCTGGAAAACTTGAATGAATAAGGTTTTTTATTTTATCTACTTTAATCAATTTAATTCCCTTGATCCTACTATATTATTTATTTTCTATTTCAAGATTATTCTTTGCTAGGGTTAGTTCAACAGTTTTTGGGAGGTTTATAGGATGGTGTTATTAAAAAAATGATAGGTTATAGTTCTATAATTACTGTTTGCTGGTTTATTTATAGTATAAGAATCAAGTTAAATTTGTTTCTCTTTTATTTTATTAGCTACACGACACTTCACTTGCAACACGGCACACAACAACAGGTCGCCCATGTGCAATTTTTTGGAATTCCCGGTTCCCGCGTATCACATGACTAGTCACGTGATATTTTGACGGAACGTTTTCCCGCGTCTGCCTTTGGTGGATGCGTTTGGCCAAAAATAGATGCGGTACGCCGCATCCACAAATAAAATACGCTTCTGTTCCATCATAAAAGTGTACTTTTTTTTTAACGCCAGTCCGTGTACTTTTCTACGTCCCAACAAATCTTCAAGCTGGCTGCCTTGCCACCCATAGAGGAAAAAAAGGAGGTGTTTGCATCTTGAGGTCTCTTTACGCTGTGACGTAGGTCGGTACAACCTGGCCAGCCGGACCATAATGTCCGATTTTTTCACTTAAATCAACTCATTATATAATTTCAAGCACTTTTCATAGGATGACTTTTTTCCTTAAATTACATCATTTCCAAGAAAACCGACAGGATAAACGTCGCTGTACCGACCTACGTCATCAAATCATCAAAAATTTCCAAGATGCCCGAAATGCAAACACCTCATAGGCGTAGCCAGGGGGTCCTGGGGGGGCCTGCCCCCCCAGAAAATCTCGTGCCCCCCCCCCCCCAGAAAAACGGGATCCTCCATTCCTCACCCCCCCCCGCTCTCTTCACCACGAGAGTGGTCCCATGCCCCATGCCCCCCCCCCCCCCAGAGAAATTTCCTAGCTACGCCCCTGAAACACCTCCTTTTTTTCTCTATGCGAGCACTCCGTCTTTGTGTCTTTGATTTCCAGGTACTAGCTACATTCACCCCGCTCTGATGCGCAATGACTAATGACTAGGTATGGACAAACGGGGTGCCGAAGTGGCAGCGCTGAGATTATAGGCTATCGAGTGACATCGTAAGTCGTACCGTCTTTGCCGCGCAGTTCAAAATGAGGTTCTGGTAGATCCGTTAGCTTCGATAAGCCATCAGATGACTTTGAAAAATTGATAGAACTCAAAATAACGAAAACCTCAACTAAGAGCACGAAAAAATAACACGAAATTGACGAGACCCACTCTTAAAACCAGTTTTCAATATGGCGTCGCAGTCGTACCATTAGACGCTGCCAAATCTACGCGTTCCGTTTCCATACCTGTCGGACTGGCCATGGGGGCGGGGAGGCGATCGCCTCCTAACAATTTGCCGCGGAGGTCCCGAAGGGGCCCCCGCGGCGAATTTTTTTCGAGTCATCGTTTTTTCCCCGTAATGTTGTAATTTTCCTATCCTTCTCAGTCACTTAAAGGCCCGAGCTCCTTGAAAATTTGTCTCTAAGAGACATGAAAGGTCGCCTAAAGCTTATGTGATGAGGGGACCCCCGAAGAATCCTGAGAATGGGATATTTTGAAGTTCAAGTACTGTCGAATCCAACGCCAATAATGCTTAAAATTGCGTTAAAAAGTGTGAAATTTTCAAAATTTTCCGGGGAAGGGCCACCGAACGACAGGAGGGGCCCCCGCATTTAGGTCGCCTCCTAACTTTTCGACTACCAGTCCGCCCCTGAGTAGAGTCCCAGGGAAAAATCCCACTTACGAAGTTGGAAAAATTATTGATACCAGTACCAGGGACGAGTTCTATAGGACGCCGCACGGTGGATCGAGTCAATGGTAGAGGTCGGTCATGGGCCAAAAAAAAAGTCGGATTTTAAATATTTTTTCTTGGTTTTCTAGTAGTTAAGCTTCCAAAATGAATGTATCCATGGTTCAAGGGTCTTTGAATCCTTCCGCTTTGACGTGCGGGTTGCCTAAAGCTGACATTGCAGGTGGTATCAAATTTGCCGTCTGATTCTCAAGGTTTTATTTCGCTTTTGCATGAGTTCTGTGGCAGATGAATCAAAATGTCAATTAAACATGCTTATTCTCCTCCCTTTAAGGAACATTTTGGTATATCATTAATGTACATTGGCATATTTTTAGGATTATCAAAACCACCTCCAAAACTTGCTTTAAAAAAAACGCCCAAAAAATGTTTAGATAGCTCGATAAAAAATGTCCACAAGTGTCCGCAAAATCCTTTGTTGGGTTGCTTCCAGTACACTATCAGGAATGATATTATGTAATAATTAGCCGCTAATATCCGCTAATCTGCGAAAACGGTCCATTTGAATGATAGGAAGTCGCGCCTGCTGGGAACTGATCTTGCTCTAATGTCATCAATAAAATCGTGCATCACACGATATCCTTCAATCTCGGTAATTTTTCTACTGATTACTGATTTTGGCTGATTTGTTGATGTTTTTGGACGAGACATTAACCTCCTGTTAGTCTATGAAGCTAACTTGATCAGTGTTATACAGTGCGACAAAGTTGAAGGTGTATGTTTTGCGCACTGTATATTTCACAAGTCCCGTTTTTTCCAAAATGTCTTCAACATACCTAGAACTCTTCCATGAGCTCCATACAAATAAAAATCGGTTGTGGGTTGAAAAAGAATAAATACAAGAAATTTCTTCAAAAGACATTGGTCCTTCTCAGAGGTTCCTCAAGGAGTTCAAGGGATCAGAACTTGAAAAGCATGAAAAATAAATTTCCTCCTATTTTAATATTTTTTCAATAAAAATGTTTCAAACTTCACTCCAACCTTCGAGTAACAAAACGAAATAATTTAAGATGATATAATTTTTTTTATTTTTTTTTATTTTTTTTTACTGCACATTCAATTTTTAGTGTATTTTCCGAAGGAAATACACTATTGCATTCTCCCATGATGTCGGACCCAGACCTGAGACATTGTGAAGAGCACCGATCACGGGTCGTAGATCACGAAAATATATGCTATTCAAATTCATGTGTATATATATATGTATGTATGTATGTATGTATATATGTATATATGTATTTCCGCCTTTTGAAGATTTTTCGATTTTTGAGTGGTTATATCTCTCTTACGTTGATAGATATTTTGACCAATTTTTTTGCATTTTGTAGAGACTCATTAGGACTACTATTCTGCGAAAAAAAATTGAAATTTGAGGCAATAGATTTTGAGGGGTGGGGCTCGAAAGTGGGGGGAGGTGAAATCTTGTCCACTCGATAACTCGAGCGAAAATGAATATTTTGAGCTGAAATTTTTACGGGTGGTAGTTCTCCCCTAGGACTGGTTTGGTATCAAATTTGAGCTAAATCGGCCGAGCCGTTTAAAAATGGCGAGCTTTGAAAGTTTTAGGCGAGGGGTGCGCGGCATGAGGGGAGCCGGCCGGAGCAGGGCCGCACAGTGGGTCGGGGGAGAAAGTTTTTTGGCAAGCTGATCGTCGCACAGTGGGTCAGGGGAGAGAAGTTTTTGGACAAACTTTTCGTCGCACAGTGGGTCAGGGGAAGGAAGATTCTGGACAAATTGTTCGTCGCACAGTGGGTCAGGTTAAATGATCTGTTCTTGAACAAAATCTCACCATTTAACCGTCACAACCTTTCGCAGCGCGTTCGCTGGCAACGCACGCAACTACTATTTTGTGCTATTGCTTTCTGGTGACTGCCGGTGGGTATGTTGCTGCCGGACCGCCTCCACGTAGGCAATTTCTCGTACATCGTCCGTCCGCAACTCTCGCCTCTGGTCAATCAGCGCAGTAGTGGGATTCCCGCTCGCCGCGCACTCTCGCGACAAGGTACGCAACTTCTTGCTCACAACGTGCTCACCTGCTCACAACTCAACTTCTGTTTCAATTCTTAATTCATTCCCTTACAGATTGATCCCCCCCCCCCCTTCGGAAAATACACTCTTCCCGCGGTGGACGCGCGGGTCGCTTAAGAAGACAGAACAACTGGAATGGACACTCAAACTAAAAAGCGCGCGCTAAGCGCGCGTCCTGGGGGGGCTTGGGGGGGCGAAGCCCCCCCAAAAAACCGGCGCGGAGCGAAGCGGAGCGCCGGTTTTTTTTTATATCTTGTGGTAAGTACCCATAATATTCTTCTAGGATGACTCGATAAAAAGAAGCTACAGTATATACATCTCTTTTTTTATTTCTTTAATACCTATATTGATCTATTATTTGAAATATGCATATTTGTTGAATAACTGAAAGAGTAGAGGGTTCATGAAAATGAAAACTTCTATTGACTGGCTGGAAGAAAAGAGAAGAAAAATGAGCATTATCAGAATGTTCCGTATATGTGTCAGTATGCAATTGCGAGAAACCAATTAACATGAACAAAAAACGATGTTAGCAGAAATTGAAAGAAATATGGCAACATTCGTGGTGAGGGGCCTGTGAAGCCGCCCTCCCTCACTCCTCAAGTAATGTTTTTGAGACAAGTTTTGTAAAATTCATCTTTATGTAAGATGCTTACGGTCCCATTCGCCGAAAGTAACGTGAAAAATAAACTATCAAGGATCCTATTTTCAATAGTTATGAAAGTGTCAAAGTCGTATTAAAACTCGTTATTCGGCTGAAATATGATAAAAAATGGAATCTACGACGAAAAATACACGAGGTATGAGTAATTTGCTCTATTCTAAGGGTGGAAAATCTCTGTAATCAGAGAAAATAAGACGCGTGATGCGCGATGACCGACTATGGAACGTCGTCTGGGACTTTATTATGACATTACTGATCCCGCCTCGAAGTTCTTCCTACGTTGCCAGCTGTATTATGTAATTTTCTCTATCAGATTATTATTTCCGTTCTACGACCGGCCGGTGGATAAATAATCGTCATTGGTTCGGGCGGTGATTTAATTGATGATCTTTCAATAATCTCTAAAAGCGGACGCGTATTTTGCTCCGTATAATATTGAATTTCAGTCACGAAGACTGTGTAGGTACATACCCAGCATACCCAGCTTTCGTAAAAATCCACACCAAAATTCTGAGGCAAATCAAAGAACATACAGCTCACTGACAAGACTATTGTCACTTCTGTGACTGATATTATAAGTCACAACAGATATTGGATATACTGCCATGCCTTATACGTGAGTGTTAAACGGGGGGCCTCAGTGAAATGTCTCCTGGTGATTTTTAGCAATTTTTCAGGGGATTTTAAAAAGTTTATACTGTTCTTATTCTATGGTAATTTTGATAAATCGGTGCGAAGGCATCGTTTCTGCAGAAAATCGCATTACTCTGGTATCAATCGGCCGTTAAAAAAACTTTTAAAAAATAACTCTTAAATTTAAAAATGACCACTCTCAAAAAACCTGTTAAAATTCTCTTTATTATGAGACCCGTCTTGGCTAATTTTTAAGCAAAATTTACAAGCAGTAAAATTTAGGTAAAGAAAAATGTGATAACTTATATATAACTCTTAAAATATCAACGTAGTTTTTCAAAGCTAAAAATGTTTGCAAAATATGTTATAAATCTACACTGATATTTAGAGGGGTTTTTTTTAACCCTATTTTTCTCTTAAATATTTAAAAAAATAGCCGAAAACTAATTTTAAGAGTTTTTGAAGAATGTTTTAAAAGCAGGTCATTGCTAGTAGGGTAGTTGTTATTTAGATCACTAAAATACCGTTATATCATTTTTCAACAGCATAATTCTCATTATTACAAACATAAACAAATCAGGAAAAACGCGTTGAGTGAAAATGTATACGAAACAAAATCCGATGAGTGAATTATTAAATGTAATCAATAAACTAATTTGCAAAGAATCAAATTCATTTATAATTCCATTATAATGATGTCAACTGGCAACGCGATATTGGGTGACGTAGGCTAAAGTCCCTCCTGACGTAATATTAACATTTACGAGCGAGAGTGCTGTTTTAGTTAGAGTCCCTTTATACCCAGAGTTAAGACAACTCGATTATCAGCTGACTGGCAGCCGGCCTTGGCTGGCCATGGAGGCCGAAACGAGTGCACCCGAATGAACGATATTGAGGGAAAAGGATCAGGAATCCTGCGATGTCTGTCACACCAAAACAACAACATCAACAAATTGATCAATTAAAAAGAAAATGAGATTGGTTTGTGAATAATTTCTTAATCTATTTTCATTTTGGACCAATGGAAATAACAATTTACTCTTGATAAACCACAATTAGGTAATATTTTCATTATTCTTGTTCACATTCGAGGTACCGCCATCTTGGTGCACTCGTTTCGGCCTCCATGAGCGAGAACCAATCAGAATTGGATTTTTTTTTAGGCCACCTTTAGCCCAACCAAAAGTGAGTTGTCTTAACTCTGGGTATAAAGGGACTCTAGTTTTAGTAAAGTCCCAAACGACGTTCCATAGACCGACCCCTCCCATTGACTCGATCCACTGTGCGCCGTTCTGTTGTGAGCGGGTGATTGCAGCGCATTCTCGCGTAGGATCCTAGTCAACTCAGAGGATCCTTCCCCCGAACCTCGACTCATCCATCGCCCGCTCCAAAAGTGAGGTTAAGCCGGAGATTGAAAAATAACACATAAGGCGGCTGGATTCTTGAAAAATAAGTATATTTTTGGCGTTTGTCGACCCCTTTCGATAAGGTATGGTTTACCGCCTGCAATGGAACGATGAAAAATTCGATTTTTTGCAGTTATACGCGATCCTACGGATTTTAATGAAGTCCAACAACTGATAACAGCAGTGAGTTGCGAGGATCCTACGCGAGATAGCAGCACTAGTACCTGCTCACGAATTTTTACATTGACTCTAAAGGCCTAGATACACACGGCGATTAATCGCCGCGATTGCAATCGCGGCGTTTAAACGCAGGTGTATTCGGTCAATCGCCGCGACGGGCGAGTGAAATTCTCGGAATTTCTCCAATCGCCGCGATTGAATCCAAAGTAGGATTCAATCCTACTTTTTGGGCGAGTAGATGCATTTGTTGAGTCCTGTTTATTCTTGATGGATGCGAAATCCACCAGTACATGTGGTCTACATGCATGTGTTTTTGTTTACGTTCTTCTGTCTTCGAGGTGCTCGTCAATTAGTTTTATAGTATGTTTATTTTTACATTTGATGCGAAAATTGTTAAAATTGCAGCAGAAGTGTGTCCGTTCATTAGCCACTTATTATTCAAGAGAGGCACCAGAACTTCAGAAATAGGAAACATTATTCAGTTGAAAATCTTCATCTTCATTCAATTAAAAAAAGGCACTAGTCTTTTGGGCACAGTACTTACGACTATCCTGTTATCAATATGATCAACTAGATAAGATACTGATCATTTTAAGGTTATAATAACATTAAAAATTAGCGCTGATCGCGGCGATTAATCGCTAGGTGTATACGTGATCGCACTGATGGCCTCTGTTGATTGTATTGCGTTGAGCGATGCGACCCGAACCAACCCAATCGCGGCGATTAATCGCCGTGTGTATCTAGGCCTTTACGGGAGTTCAGGGTCCTATAGAACTGGTCCCTGCCAGTACCTAATATGGTACAGGTACTTTATGGACGCTATTAGTGGCGACGTCATCATAGGGATTCTCAAAGACATAAAGACGGAGCGCTCGTATCTAAAAGCACGGGGAAAAAGTGAAGCTAGGTTCGGCGCTGCGCGCTTGTGTGAGTGTGTAAATGAGCGCGGGAATCCATGGCGGCAAACGGAAATTTGATTTGAACTTGTCCTCTTGATTTTTGCATATTTCTTCTTCGAAACGTATTTTAAATTCCTAAAACGAATATACTAAGAAAGTTCGGTCTGCGTCCTAACATAATACACCTACTTTTGCTCGGTAACAGGCAGTAATCTCAGATAAAGTTAGTTTTTCTTCTGCTCATGGTGGTTCTGCAGGTTCAAACAGGCCGTTACAGTTCTAGATCAACGTTACTCCCAAATGAAATTAATCGGTCGACGACGGACGGAAACTAACCTAGAGTTAAAAAAATATGAGTTTGTACCTGAATTTGGGCAAAAATCAACCTAAAATACTTTGTTTCCGCAATTATTTTATTCAGTTCCCGCCCTATATTTGAATTCAAACTTGTCCCGATTTCGCCGCCAATCCTCTAGCCAATAGACCGTATTCGATAACGGTTCGATGTATCGTTTGGTTCAAAACAATAGCACATAACCTCAAACCAAACTGTAAGGATTTAAGTTGGAAAAGCTGAAAATGAGAAAATTCCTAACAATTTCACTTTAGATTGGCATTTGGTACGTAAAAGAATAAAAAATCTGTTACAAAAGACCCGTTCTCTCAGATTTCTGAATTTACTTTTGAGGCTATGTTTATGTTTTGAACCAATCGATATCGATACAATCTCAGCCGTTTGATGTATCGAATACGATCTATAGTAGAGGTGGTTGAAAAGAAGCTTCATTTTTTGCTTTTAGCTAGAGTCCCTTTATACTGAGAGTCAAGACAATTCGGCTCATGGATGTCACAAACGGGAATAAAGATTACAGAAATTGAACGTTTTTCGTAATCTTTGATCGGCCCATTCTCAAATGCCTTTCTCCGTTCCTCCTCTCATTCCGTTTGTTCCTTGCCGAACCCGTAATTCCCTGGTCCATTCCAGACTATAATCTTTGCAATTGGTAAAAATGTAATCTTTATTCCCGTTTGTGACACTGTGGAGGCCTAAAATACGGGAACCAATCAGAAATGGATTCAAATTGTCTTGACTCTCAGTATAAAGGGCAGAGATGGAAAGTGAAATTTCACGTTTTGAAATTTCACGTGAAATTTCATGAAATTTCACGAGGCCCGAATAAATTTCAAAAAAATTGAAATTTGTTGATTTTTCAAAGAAATATTGTTACTAAGCCTCGGAAACGGTTCAGATGATCCTCCTGCTGATGCAGCAGAATATGGCCCACTAATGAGATGCTACACCCAAAGGAGGGGGCACAAGGGGGGTTTTAGAGAAAGTTAGCCCTAACCTAACCTCCAAACCAAATGTAAACAGACATGTACCCAGCAAATCGCGTGGCCGTGGACAAGATTATAAGAACATCACACCCTTTTAGAAACGTTTTACTTTAGTACTTTTATGTTTTCAGAGATGTGAATAATGGCGAAAAAGCCGAAAAGCCGTGCTCGGCTTCATTTTGGTATAAAAAAGGGACCCACTCCCACAGGTAAAGATATTTTTAGCATCAATTTCTCCAACGTTTCTCAAATAAAAGTCCCCCCCCCCCCTCATAAAAAAACTAGTATTTTCATGCCGATGCGTGGAGGAAATTGTTCTTGTGGTGGAGCGGAGGCACTCAAGTGTCAATGATGCATTACTTACGAAAATTAAGGACCCATGACTTACATAAGTGACATCTGACATGACACCGAAATCTTCGTGATAAAAAACTGAGCTGCTGGAAGAGTGGGTGGTGAGGTTAGGTTAGGTCAGGGGGGGCTGAAAAATCTCAATATCGAGAATCACCGTTTCTAGGCGTTTCTTGGCCTCTTGAATGTATCCTCAAAAGTTTCAATAAATTTCATGAAATTTCGTGAAATTTCACGCGTGAAATTTCACTCGAATAAATTTCATGAAATTTTCCATCTCTGGGGACTCTACTTTTAGCCCTCCGTCTTTATGTCTTTGGGGATTCTCCATTATATCGAATTGGATCCAAACAATAACATTGGCATAACCTCTTTCAATGCTACCAATGCGAAAAAATCGATAAATATCGCTTTTCCGTGACGTTGCACTAATAGCGTCTATTCCCGTTTGTGACTCCATGAGGGGTGTTGTTTTGATTCTCAGTATAAAGGGACTCTAGGAGCAGTGATAAAAGAGAATATTACTATAGCTATGTTTATGCGAGCCTCTTAACTCTGGAACGCCGTTAGTGTCAAAACCCTTTTCTTGCGCGCGCGGAATTTTTTCTGGCGCGCGGAAAGAAAAAACCCGTTTTCGATGAAAATCTCTGAATTTCCGGATTCCGCGCCGGTTTTCGATATATTTGCGCCGTTTGTGTCAAAACTATTTTTTCCGGCGCAGCGCTCCAAATCTGTTCCGCGCGCGGAATTTTCGATATATCGATTCCTGCTCGCCGCCGGCGCGGCGCTCCGAAATCTGTTCCGCGCGCAGAATTTTCGATATATCGATTCCTGCTCGCCGACTGGTTTTCCCGGCGCTGCACCAGAAAATAATTCCGCGCGCCACTTTTTCGATATATCGATTTTTCTGCGCGCGGAGAATATTATCTCTCTTTTGAACGATTTCCATTATCGATCCTCTGCTATGGAACGCCGTTAGTGTCAAAACCCTTTTCTTGCGCGCGCGGAATTTTTTCTGGCGCGCGGAAAGAAAAAACCCGTTTTCGATGAAAATCTCTGAATTTCCGGATTCCGCGCCGGTTTTCGATATATTTGCGCCGTTTGTGTCAAAACTATTTTTTCCGGCGCGGCGCTCCAAATCTGTTCCGCGCGCGGAATTTTCGATGTATCGATTCCTGCTCGCCGCCGGCGCGGCGCTCCGAAATCTGTTCCGCGCGCAGAATTTTCGATATATCGATTCCTGCTCGCCGACTGTTTTTTCGAGAATATTATCTCTCTTTTGAACGATTTCCATTATCGATCCTCTGCGTGCCCCTGCCGTATGTGGGTCGTGTAAACAAACGCAGATTGATAACACAAATGATCCAAACAACTCGAAATCTCTTAATTTTAATTAATTTAAATCCATTTTCGACTTCAACCAAGCATTTGGCAATAATATTCATCGTATTTTACAACCTGGAGCCACGGCCTATCGGCTCATTTTAAGGTGCATTCTGAAAATCAGTTTTACAAGTCCAATGTCCAAACCCAGACTTTCTTCTTTCCCTTTTTTTTAACCATTCTCTTTTCACTTTCGCCTCAAATCAAATGTTTTGCAGTTTTTTTATCTTAAGTAAGTGGTCCTGAATTCATTCAAGAGTTAGAAGTTCACGATTTATTTAGTATTATAGCCTTTTGACCTCTTAAGCTTTATCGATATGATCTCATGTAGTTCGAGGTTTCTTTGGCCCAAACCAAGTGATTACTTACACATCTGATGTGAGTCTCATGGCTCTTCAAATTCGCAGTGTAGAATTAAATCAGAGACTACAGTTACTTAATCCAGTTCTGCTCTCTTGTTCAATGTTTGTCATAAGTGTTTGTTCGTGTCTGTTCTTTATAAGTGACCACTGTAGTGCATATACACAGTTATGCTATCGGTACAGGTATTATTCCTTGTTTTTTACAGTCAGGACTTTCTCTTAAGCGCAATAATTTACCAAAGAAATTCACCTAGTTGCGTAAATAATTTGGTGTATAGATATTCTGTTAATGTCTCCTTGCGGTGATGCAAAGTTTCTGAGATCTGTTATAAGTGGATTTTGCATTTAGACGGTCACTCTTGCCTGATAAAATTACTGCTCTAGCAGCTTCAAATTTATACTTTGATCTCTGATTCATCACTAAATGACACTCGTGCGGTGTCATTTATCTTTAATCAGTTCAAAGCTATTTCGACAATGAATCATCAAAGGTCTGATCGAAGAAGGAATTTTCTGGTGAGTGCTGCGGCTGAACCGACATCACAACTCAACTTTCAAAAGCATCAACTTATAAAAATTTATGAGGAAGTGGTAATCGTAAGTGGAAATCATGGTAGTGCTCGCTTCTTTCTTAAGCAAATTGTGCGCTCAAAATTTCAAAATCTACTCACCTGCATGTATAATTGAAGAGGAATACGACATGATATGTAGCAGGCTACACTTCATCTATTAATAATACGTAAATTTGTCTTCAGAGCATTCTTAGGAAACTTCCACAATTTTTAGTTTTGTTCCTGAGAGAAAATTTTGAGATGACTCTGCTGGTATTCCCAGTGTCTTTTCAGAAATTTTGTACTTCGTAGGTATCATCAAATACTTAAGTATCAACAGATATTGTACAAGATAGAAAATTTATTTGAGGATTCCTGCTAGTATGTTGTGTTTCCTGCAGCAACAAGGCTCATCACATTTCATGGAATGAAGTAATCAAAAACTACTTACTCACCAACAGCTTGGTCAGTTTCATGTCTTTCTAGAGTGAAGAAAATATTTTTTTTTCTCTCTATTTAAGAATTCAGGGTGAATCAAACCTGTCCAACAAAAATTTTAATAAAATGCCTTTGTTCAAAAACACCTAAGAATCATTTCAATTGTAAAGATGCCGACGATTCTGGTCGGAATTATTTTCTGGTGCAGCGCCGGAAAAAACAGTCGGCGAGCAGGAATCGATATATCGAAAATTCTGCGCGCGGAACAGATTTCGGAGCGCCGCGCCGGCGGCGAGCAGGAATCGATACATCGAAAATTCCGCGCGCGGAACAGATTTGGAGCGCCGCGCCGGAAAAAATAGTTTTGACACAAACGGCGCAAATATATCGAAAACCGGCGCGGAATCCGGAAATTCAGAGATTTTCATCGAAAACGGGTTTTTTCTTTCCGCGCGTCGAAAAAAACTTCCGCGCGCCAGAAAAAATTCCGCGCGCGCGAGAAAAGGGTTTTGACACTAACGGCGTTCCATACAGGAGGGTACGGGTTTTGCCGTGCAATCCCAAGGCGGATAAAGAATGGTGGTCGCATTTCGTACCCTCTGGACGTCACACGGTATCGGGTGCATTCGGGTACATGGGCTGGCCGAGGCCGGGGGGGCCGACTCAACCTCGGATTGCACGGCAAAACCCGTACCCTCCTGACGTCACAGCGCTTCAAGATGGCAGCCAAAATCGAAATGCGACCACCATTCTTTATCCGCCTTGGTGCAATCCGAGGTTGAGTCGGCCCCCCCGGCCTCGGCCAGCCCATGTACCCGATACCGTGTGACGTCCAGAGGGTACGTAATGCGACCACCATTCTTTATCCGCCTTGAGATTAGATGAGGCGTTAGGCCGTAACTAGTCAGTTCTGTGACGTCAAGCTAGTAGATATTTACCGAAAACAACAAGCATCTCCAGATCATCAGTGCATCGATGAGTGAGGCAGTCGCTGCGTGGACCAATCAGAGTGGCTCTCGATCGGCCGAAGTTGCGCGAGCGGCCCGTTTGAATCTGAGTGGAGTAACGATTTTCGGTATTACGCATTCATTTCCTCGATATTTAGACAATGTCACAAATGAACTAGTTAGTTTTCTAAAGTGAAAATTCATCTTCTTTCTAAACGGTTCTTATGAAATTTTGCATCAGATCAACCCTGAAAGAGATATCGGCGAGAAATCATCGCGCGGCAAGCGTTCTCCCATAAGAACGCGTGTTAAACCGCGGCCGAGTTTCATCTACTAGTGTGACGTCACAAAATCGTAGTTACGGCCTGATGAGGCTGTAGATGAGGATGAGCATGAGCCAAGGCGGATAAAGAATACTAGGGGGCTACGCCCCCTGGCCGCTACGCGGCCCAACCCCCTGAAGGCGCTCCGCGCCATCAATGGGCCGCTTCGCGGCCCTATTTTTACCCTCCTATCGGTGTTAGTTTTATTTTTCCCCTAAAAAATTACGATATGAGGTATACTTTACTTATAGAATGAAATAATTGTTGGCTTTGATGAATAAAGAAACAAAAATTTTTTTTTGAAGTCTAAAGGACGCATTTTGGAATGGCTACTTGATGAAATATTGCAGTAAAACAATGAATAATGATAGCCAGGCGATAATGAAGGTATCATAAGTCGGGGATCGAACCCACATCATGTGTTGGGTGGACGCTTCCGACGTCTTTGACGACTTGGCCACAGCTCGTATTGAGGAAGTAGGGGCGAATCTTGTGTAGATAAGTGTAGAGCTGATGCGCAGGCTACACAGCTACTGCGCAACCTCCTCGACCACTGCGCATCCTCCCGCGCATAGCGGTAGCAGTCTCGGAGCATTCTGAAAATTCACTCACTTTTATAACGTGATTGTAAACAAACCTGGGTCCTATTTCCAAAATCTGAATAGAGCGGGCTCATCTAGGGCCAATTACCCGTCGATTACCGCAAAAAACTTAGAAATCGGCCCGGTAGAACGCTCAAACGAACTATGACAAAAAATATAAATTTACATTGTTTAAATGGGAGAATTCGCAACTTTACCACTTAATATAAAAAAACCTAGGCCATATTTTGAAAATCTGAAAAGAGTTGGCTTATTTAGAGACAATTGCCCGTCGATAGCCGCAAAAATCATAAAAATCGGCTTGGTAGAACGCTGGAACTAAGCGTTACCAGTTTCGCAAAATTAGGAGGCTTGAGAGCTTATAGTATAGAAGAAGATAGGTGGTCGCATTTCGATTTTGGCTGCCATCTTGAAGCACTGTGACGTCAGGAGGGTACGGCTTTTGCCATGCAATTCGAGGTTGAGCCGACTCCCCCGGCCTCGGCCGGCCCATGTACCCGATGTTCCCGATACCGTGTGACGTCTAGAGTCCCTTTATACTGAGAGTCAAGACAATTTGAATCCATTTCTGATTGGTTCCCGTATTTTAGGCCTCCACAGTGTCATAAACGGGAATAAAAATTACATTTTCACCAATTGCAAAGATTATAATCTGGAATGGACCAGGGAATTACGGGTTCGGCAAGGAACAAACGGAATGAGAGGAGGAACGGAGAAAGGTATTTGAGAATGGGCCGATCAAAGATTACGAAAAACGTTCAATTTCTGTAATCTTTATTCCCGTTTGTGACATCCATGAGCCGAATTGTCTTGCCTCTCAGTATAAAGGGACTCTAGAGTGACGTCCAGAGGGTACGAAATGCGACCACCATTCTTTATCCGCCTTGAGCATGAGCATAGCATAAGGCCATAAGGCCTTGTCTAGCTTGTCTAGAGTCCCTTTATACCCAGAGTTAAGACATAAGACAACTCGATTATCAGCTGACTGGCAGCCGGCCTTGACTGGCCATGGAGGCCGAAATGAGTGCACCCGAACGAACGATATTGAGGGATAAGGATCAGGAACAGAATCAAGAGACCCTCCACTGGCCTCCTAGCGACAGGTGGAAGCTTTTACTTTAGGGGTTTCAACAATTTACCTACATGGTCGATGATGAGCTTCGGGTGACGTCATGAGCCAAACAAGTTTCCTAAACTTCGGCCATTTTCGGCTTGTTTGCGAAACGAAACTGCCAACACGTTGTTTAACATCAACCATGTAGGTAAGTCAACAGTAGAGTACCTATATTGAGAGAGTATGGCCACTGGGTCCCATGGAGAGGCTTAGGACCCAAAAATGGCGGTGCTTTGTTTTGGTTTTTGATGATGGGAGCGGGGTCATTGCCAACTTTTGACGGTTATCACCAACCGCACTTGCTGCCAACCTTACTACATCCAAGATCATTTTTCTCAAAAATTGCACACGATTAGCCTTAAATATATGTAAAAAAAGTCGCAGTAGTGCATTTGGGTAAAGTTCTCGTTACATTAAGCAAAGACAACTACATTTTGAATCATTTTGCATTACATTAACTTTATGGCGTCCGCCATTTTTGGGTCCTAAGGGCTCCATTCAGCCTAAGATGGCTGAGCCAATCAGAGGTGGTAACTCCAGTGGCCATATAGGTACTCTAGTCAACAGTAGAATGCTGAAGTCCCGAAAGTAATAGCTTCCACCATGACCAAGATACTAGTGGTAGAGTACCTTTATAGACAGAGTATGGCCATTCGTATCTTTTTACTACAGGAAAACTGTTCCGCTTTTTGATTGGTCAACGAGTTTTTAGGCTTCATGATGCTCTTAGGGCCGTAAATAAACAAACAAGATGGCGGCTCACCGTAACATCGATTAGAAGCTAAAATTTGACAAAAATTTCAATTACACGGCAGGAACAATTTAAATTAGCATATCTACGAATAACACATAAAAAACACATGAAAACAATGTTAAATCGCCTTGCGCCTATATCACAGGAGGATGTAAGATGTGCATAACCTCAAACTTGCTTGCTGATAACAGCCATCTTGTTTGTTTATTTACGGCCCTAGGAGCATCGTGTCAGCCTATTCGCATACTCTGTCTATAAAGGAACTCTAGAGTACCTATATAGCGAGAGTATGGACAGATCGCTTCATGGAGGGCTTAGGGCCCAAAAGTGCAGCCACCCTTCTAACCAACTTCTAGCGCACAAAATTTCACTGCCAGTCTGCACATTCCAATTCTAACCAAGAAGGCTAAGAATGTACATAAATGAGCGTTCTTCCGCAAAAATGAGTAAATTTATGCAACAAGTAAGTCAAATACGTGCTTCATAGACGATGGTTCGTAACAATTGTATTAGTAAAGCGCTCTGGATAATTGAGATTCATAGGTTGGCTGCATTTCTGGGCCCTAACTTTATTCGCGAAGACATCGGTGAAGGCCTGATGGATTTTCGGAGTTTCACATCTGTTTATACTCTCGCTATACAGGTACTCTAAGGTACTCTAATGCCGCAATAAGACGCTGAATTTAGCTAGAGTCCCTTCATACCCAGAGTTAAGACAACTCGATTATCAGCTGACTGGCAGCCGGCCTTAGCTGGCCACGGAGGCCGAAACGAGTGCACCCAAACGAACGATATTGAGGGATAAGGATCAGGAATCCTGCGATGTCTGTCAAACAAAAACAACAACATCAACAAATTGATCAATTAAAAGGAAAATGAGATTGGTTTGTGAATAATTTCTTAATCTATTTTCATTTTGGACCGATGGCAATAACAATTTACTCTTGATAAACCACAATTAGGTAATATTTTCATTATATTCTTGTTCACATTCAAGGTACCGCCATCTTGGTGCACTCGTTTCGGCCTCCATGAGCGAGAACCAATCAGAATTGGATTTTTTTTTACGCCACTTTCAGCCCAACCCTGGCCCAACCAAAAGTGAGTTGTCTTAACTCTGGGTACAAAGGGACTCTAAATTTAGCACCTGAATGTGGAAGTCAACAGTCATCGCCCAACGGCTGAAATTTAGCAAATTCGAGTTATTTTCATCCAGATGTGTATCAAATCTACTCGAATAGTTCAGACAAATTCAAAATTGGTCCGATGGTTGCTGAGAATCGTTGCTGAATTTTGCGCGTCACGCGCAAAATTCAGGCATCGGGCCGATGACTTCCACATTCAAGCCTCATTCAGCTCCCACATTCAACGTGTGATTGCGGCTTAACTAGTGGAGGGTCTCTTGTCTCTGATCAGGAATCCTGCGATGTCT
This sequence comes from Bemisia tabaci, assembly GCF_918797505.1. Lineage (NCBI taxonomy): Eukaryota > Metazoa > Arthropoda > Insecta > Hemiptera > Aleyrodidae > Bemisia > Bemisia tabaci. Next base: position 75,351,220 of record NC_092794.1, read on the forward strand.
GTCACACTAAAACAACAACATCAACAAATTAAAAAGAATATGAGATTGGTTTGTGAATAATTTCTTAATCTATTTTCATTTTGGACCGATGGAAATAACAATTTACTCTTGATAAACCACAATTAGGTAATGTTTTCATTATTCTTGTTCACTTCGAGGTACCGCCATCTTGGTGCACTCGTTTCGGCCTCCATTAGCGAGAACCAATCAGAATTGGATTTTTTTTTAGGCCACTTTCAGCCCAACCCTGGCCAGAGTTGCTAAAAGAAATTTCATCGAATGAAATTTCTTTCGACCGACAAAATGTCAAAAATGCTTATTTTTTCTAACAGAATTTATTTTTATTTTCAAAGAGAATAATATTCGTCAATTAGACCAGTTGGAGCGCGGTCTTTCTCTCAGCTCTTCACTTCTGGTCTTCTCTTACTACTCTTTCTCTTCTGGCAGTTCTGGCTCATCATGGGGAGGGGGACCGGGGACCCTAACCTCAATTTTTTTTTTTTTTTTTTTTTTTTTTTTTTTATTGAGAGTTTAGTGGCTTCTATTCCTTTAGGAATCTACAGCCATCTATAGGCACTATTTATTGTCCGAAGACATCAGGGAGTTTGGTAGACATCCATGCTCGGGCTTACAAATTTTCACGGATTAAGGCCGAGCGAATTCTGCTTACAGATCCACTCGTCAGTTCCATGAAAATTTGTCGCCACCACCGGGATTCGAACCCGGGACCTATTGACCTAGAGTCAGACGCGCTAACCACTAGGCCAACCTGGCCGGCAACCTCAAATTTCAAACTGTTAATTTCTGAAAAAATCAGAGGCAAATGAAAAAATCATTTAAATTGTTTCAAAGATAGTTCAAGATGCCTCCCTTTTGTACCAAAAAAGAACGATATACTACCCAAGTAGCATTTTTCAACGGAAAAATCGCGATTTATCGCGATTTTGTCGGCGATAAAATCGCTAAGATCTCCAACATCTGAGCGATTATCCGCGATCTTGTTGCAATAAAATCGCGATTTTATCACCCGGCAATTTATTGCAATATTGTCGCAACAAAAATCGCGATATATGGCGATTTAATCTCGATTTTATCGACGAGAATTGATCGCGATTTTATTGAACAAAAAATTGCGATGTATAGCGAATTAATCGCCATAAATCGCAATTTTTTATTCAATAATATTGCGATAAATTGCCACCGATATAATCTCGATAATCAAACGATAAAATCGCTATTTATCGCGATCACTGCTACTTGGGTATTAGGGGGTAGTAGGATTCTTTATAGTCAAGAAATTTGTTTTGCTCCAAATATATAAGCTAACGTCTTACTTTATCCGTAAAATTTATTTTGGTGTTCAACCGGTACGGCTGTGTGTTCAACCAAAATTTAAGATAAAAAATTCAAAATTATGTTTTTGCTGTTTTACTCAACTTTCTGGGCATTTCTAAAGTTCCCTTTCACAGTTTACCACGTGCCTATAAATGAACTTAAGGAGATTCATAAGTTTCAAGGGTTTAATCCTGAATTCTGCGTGTTAAATGAAATTTCTTTTTATAATCTTTCATGAAATTTCTTAACTCTGACCCTGGCCCAACCAAAAGTGAGTTGTCTTAACCCTGGGTATAAAGGGACTCTAGCCTTGTCTCGACGGCTCAACTCGCTCAACTGTTGAGGGAAGTAGCAGGGACGAGTTCTATAGGACGCCGTTCTGTTGTGAGCGGGTGATTGCAGCGCATTCTCGCGTAGGACCCTAGTCAACTCAGAGGATCCTTCCCCCCGAACCTCGACTCATCCATCGCCCGCTCCAAAAGTGAGGTTAAGCCGAAGATTGAAAAATAACACATAAGGCTACATAAGGCTGCTGAATTCTTGAAAAATAAGTATATTTTTGGCGTTAATCGTCCCTTTTCGACCGGGAGGAGCTCGACGGACACGTACGTAGCGCGGAAAATTCGATTTTTTGCAGTTATACGCGATCCTACGGATTTTAATGAAGTCCAACAACTGATAACAGCAATGAGTTGCGAGGGTCCTACGCGAGATAGCAGCACTAGTACCTGCTCACGAATTTTTACATTGGCTCTTATGGGAGTCCAGGGTCCTAAAGAACTGGTCCCTGGAATTAGGTAGAGTCCCTTTATACCCAGAGTTAAGACAACTCACTTTTGGTTGGGCTGAAAGTGGCCTAAAAAAAATCCAATTCTGATTGGTTCTCGCTCATGGAGGCCGAAACGAGTGCACCAAGATGGCGGTACCTTGAATGTGAACAAGAATAATGAAAATATTACCTAATTGTGGTTTATCAAGAGTAAATTGTTATTTCCATTGGTCCAAAATGAAAATAGATTAAGAAATTATTCACAAACCAATCTCATTTTCTTTTTAATTGATCAATTTGTTGATGTTGTTGTTTTTGTGTTTCAGACATCGCAGGATTCCTGATCCTTATCCTCAATATCGTACGTTTGGGTGCACTCATTTCGGCCTCCATGGCCAGCCAAGGCCGGCTGCCAGTCAGCTGATAATCGAGTTGTCTTAACTCTGGGTATAAAGGGACTCTAGAATTAGGTGCAACAACTGCAGCGAGTTTGTTGCACCAACCGAAGTTCCCTGTCCACCTGTCACCACAATCACACGCTGAATGTGGGAGCTGAATGTGGCTTGAATGTGGAAGTCATCGGCCCGATGCCTGAATTTTGCGCGTGACGCGCAAAATTCAGCAACGATTCTCAGCAACCATTGGACCAATTTTGAATTTGTCTGAACTATTCGAGTAGATTTATTACACATCTGGATGAAAATAACTCGAATTTGCTAAATTTCAGCCGTTGGGCGATGACTGTTGACTTTAACATTCAGGTGCTAAATTCAGCGTCTGATCGCGGCATATGTTTGAAAGAATTATTGGAAAATGTTCAATTATAAAATTGAACGTAAACCAGAGTTGCTAAAAGAAATTTCATCGAATGAAATTTCTTGAAATTTCACAAGAAATTTCATGAAATTTCTTTCCTTCCCATGAAATTTAAATTTCATGAAATTTCTTTTTTCCCCATGAAATTTCTTGAAATTTCCTAATGAAATTTCTTTTTATAATCTTTCATGAAATTTCTTAACTCTGACGTAAACAATCACGTTCGCGTAACGGTGAGCTTAGCTTATTGAGGCTAAAATGGAACGACTGAAACGATTAAATTAATTTTGAATTATCTAAAACTATAAAGGAGAGGCCCCACTTTTGTACCCAATGTTTCAGCGACTTCCCGAAGGCGGATTTCCTTGAAACTTTGTACGCATGTGCGGTTCGTGCTGAAGGGGTGCAATTCGTCGTCAGATTTTCGAAATTTTGATTCTAAGGGTTGAAAACACGCTAAAAAAGGGTGACTCGTGTGTTAGAGCGGTGTTCCGCGATCGATCGTCGTCGTCTGGTCGTCGTGGTTTCCCTTCTTTTATTGCGTCTCGATCAGCTGTTTTTTCTGTCTAATTTTGGAGATTCCGAACCGGAGCAGTGTTGCCGAAATCACGAAATCTGTAATTTCATGTTATATTTTCATATGTGTTAAGAATGTTCTGCGTTCATTCTTGAAAGTTGATGTAATTAGAGGATTGTAAATTGTTCGTTCTCGGTCACCTGATGACTCGGCTGCCCGAGGCGTTCGTCGTCATAGATATTCGTCGTTTATGAAGAATCCCGATTTGTTCGTATACAGTGCGCGTCGTCTTTTGAATTTTGATAATATTTGTCGTGTATGAAGAATCCCGAATTTTTAGTAAAGTGCGCGTATTCGTTTTAATATTGAGAATGGATCGGAGTCGAAAACGTGTGCGTCCGGCGAAGCGTGGCAATGTTTCTCGCAATTTATCCGCGCGACGCAAAGTGCGGCATGATGGCTATCTCAGTGAGATAGATAATGTACGACGTAGGGGTGAACAGGGAAATAACCTCAATTCATTTCGGCAGAGCACTGATAATATTATCGAAAATGATTATCCGGAAAATAATTTCGGACTTTTAAATGTGAAGTGCCAGTATTGTGATGGAAAAATTATTGAAATTTTATTTTTCCATCGAGAAGCTGGTCATCATAAAACTTAAATTCTCCATGATTTTTCGTATTCGATAGCAGCAAATTTGGTTCAAAATTTAAAGTCGTAAATTTGGATTGTTTCTCATGGAAGAGATGATTTAAGAACGGAAATTTTGAAACACCGCAACGGATATACGTGGTTTCGCACTTCAGTCGTGCGATACGGACATCCATCAAGTTAAAAAAAATGCATCAAGTCCCCGTCACCGCCGACCAACGCGTTTGTCGATCGAATCAACTACAGGTAGTATGAGCAGGGGGTCTTAACGCCTTCAATTTTTTGAACGCAATACGGACATCCGTCGAGGTTGTATAGTTGTATCAAGGCGCCGTTGCAAACGCGTCCCATTGTTTTTCGTTACAGACGAATATAAGTTGAGAGAGGCCAGTCATGATGCCATCAATTTTATACATACATATTTTTGGGCAAAATGAGAGACGACGTTTCTCCTTTTGCGACGTTGCAGACTTCCTTTGAAATTTTATTTTTCTTTCGAGAAGCTGATCAACATAAAACTTAAATTCTCCATGATTTTTCGTATGCGATTGCAAAAGATTTGGTTCAAAATTTATAGTCGTAAATTTGGATTGTTTCTCATGGAAGGGATGAATTAGGAACGGGAAATTTTGAAACACCGCAACGGATATACGTGGTTTCGCACTACAGTCGGTGCGATACGGACATCCATCAAGTTAAAAAAAATGCATCAAGTCCCCGTCACCGCCGACCAACGCGTTTGTCGATCGAATCAACTACAGGTAGTATGAGCAGGGGGTCTTAACGCCTTCAATTTTTTGAACGCAATACGGACATCCGTCGAGGTTGTATAGTTGTATCAAGGCGCCGTTGCAAACGCGTCCCATTGTTTTTCGTTACAGACGAATATAAGTTGAGAGAGGCCAGTCATGATGCCATCAATTTTATACATACATATTTTTGGGCAAAATGAGAGACGACGTTTCTCCTTTTGCGACGTTGCAGACTTCCTTTGAAATTTTATTTTTCTTTCGAGAAGCTGATCAACATAAAACTTAAATTCTCCATGATTTTTCGTATGCGATTGCAAAAGATTTGGTTCAAAATTTATAGTCGTAAATTTGGATTGTTTCTCATGGAAGGGATGAATTAGGAACGGGAAATTTTGAAACACCGCAATGAAGATACGTGGTTTCGCACTACAGTCGGTGCGATACGGACATCCATCAAGTTTAAAAAAATGCATCAAGTCCCCGTCACCGCCGACCAACGCGTTTGTCGATCGAATCAACTACACAGGTAGTATGAGCAGGGGGTCTAAACGCCTTCAATTTTTTGAACGCAATACGGACATCTGTCGAGGTTATATAGTTTTATCAAGGCGCCGTAGCAAACGCGTCCCATTGTTTATCGTTACATACGAATATAAGTTGAGAGAGGCCAGTCATAATGCCTTCAATTTTATACATACATATTTTTGGGCAAAATGAGAGACGACGTTTCTTCTTTTGCGACGTTGCAGACTTCCTTAGAAATTTTATTTTTCTTTCGAGAAGCTGGTCAACATAAAACTTAAATTCTCCATAATTTTTCGTATTCAATAGCAGAAGATTTGGTTCAAAATTATATGAGCTTTGGAAGCAGACAGAGATGCAAAAGCCATACAACTGTTGTACCTCAAAATGTTGGTCATGAAAATAGGTTTGGAGAAGAGGTCGCGAAGTTGGTCTTCGATTCCAGGCTCGGCAAGTCTGAGAAGACCATTATGACAGCATCTGTTAAAATGGCCGTTCACCTCCTCTTTTTTGAAATGCAAGGCATCACAATACTGGTACTTCACATTTAAAAGTCCGAAATTATTTTCCGGAATAATACCGGTTTAATTTTTCCAGATTATAAATTTAAATTGTTATTGAATGATGACAAATTCAAAATTCCAATTCCAATTTCCAAAATTTTAGAGCATGTTATATCTTCTTTCAAAATTTATTGTCAATTCAAGTTGCTATTCAATTAAAATAAATTACTTAACTACTTTTTTAGGTCTAGCGCAAGATCTCAAAATGTCTGTCACACTTATGATTTTATATTTTTTAAGTTTATTCTTTTGTGTGATTTTTCATTTGATGTTTTTAGTGTAGAGCAACATCTCAAAATTTGCCTTTTTTATTTATTGAAATTAATAAATACATCTTCTTACAACAGTTATTTATTTTTTAATTTCAAGACTGCTGGGTCTATAAATTACTACCATACTTACAAAATTGATACTCGCAAACATGTTTTTTGTTTTTGCTGATGGGTACAACAACAGCCCCCATATGTAAAAATATTTTGTAGCTTCTGAATAATTATATTAAAAAATATAAATATGGGCATAATAGGTATAGTAAAATATATTCATACAAAAGTTATTGTTACAACATGGTGTAATTTCATTAATGACGGTTTATCACCGTGCGAAGCACGGGTTGGTTGCTAGTTATACTATAATCGATCAGCACACGATGCTTGGGCATGGACCAAGAGAATAAATAAGGACCCCCAACTCCGGTTAGCGCTGACATCAGCGCTCCCTGGCAGAGGGTGTAGTGAACTAAACCGATGATTGGGTCTTCCTGTTTATATTTCCATGCACCACCTATTTCGTCACCTTCCAGGCAAAGTATCACAAGCGCCATGCGACGTTTAAAAATTTCCGCCGCCATTTTATTTCTTTACTGAGAAATTGTTGGTTGAATCTGTTTGGAAATTTCACTAAACTTTATCGGCAGCACAAAGAAAATTCAGTGAGATTTTCGGACAGCTTCGTTGAACAATTTCTCTGTAAAAAAATAAAATGGCGGCGGAAATTTTTAAACGTCGCATGGCGCTTGTGATACTTTGCCTGGAAGGTGACGATTTAGGCTTATCACTCAGTAGTGCTCATAGAAGTTTCTAGATCCTCGTATCCTCGTGGTCGCCCTGCAGTTTTGAAGAGTTGAGTGTGAAAAGTTTCCCATTTTCATTTCAATCTTCGTCAGTCTTCGTGTACATAAACTGGTATTAATGTGAAGTGTTATTTCTAACCGTTTTACTCAGCAGCAACTGCTGTTGAGAAAGCCAAAGGAAGTGTATATGTAGTGTGCAGCAGGAATCAGGATTGTACTTTTAGCCGAAGGCGCCTCTCTGTTAAGTGAAATCTTTTTAGTGAGAAATAGTGTTGTACTGATAAAAATCAACTGAGTGTCACAAAATCAAAGATACTTGACTTCAAGCATTACCTTTAATTTGATTATTAGCAAGTCTCTTTGATTCTGCGTCAGAAGTTGACTGAATCATCTTTGCTCGTGTTTTGATAAGATACTTCAAATCAAAGTCTTTCGCATTGACCTCTGCCGAAGGTATGTATCTATACAATTTCATTAGTTTGCGAAAGTAAAATGTATTAAAGTATCTACACAAATAAATAAATCATAGATAAACAAAGAACATTGCATGGAATAACATACTATAGAGGTACGATCGTGGACCGCTGCGGCGTTAGTTCACCGCACCCTCTGCCAGGTTCGCTGCGAGCGCGCGTTAACGGTTTTTAACACAGGGTAGTATAGGGAGTTGGGAGTCCTTATTTATTCTATTGGTCCATGGCTTGGGCATGCGACCGTGCGTGAAGGTATAATTTCGTAAACAAATATGGCGGCGGTCCGTCACAACGTTGAGAGTGCCGAACCCCCGAAAACGCACCGCCGCGGTGGAGATTCGGGGTAAACCGCCGAATTCCAACGGTTGACCGTCCAAGAGTCGGCCGCCAGAGACAAGAGACCCTCCACTAGTAACTTGGCTATGGTGGAAGCTTTTACTTTCGGGACTTCAGCATTCTACTGTTGACTTACCTACATGGTTGATGTTCAACAACGTGTTGGCAGTTTCGTTTCGCAAACAAGCCGAAAATGGCCGACGTTTGGGAAAGTTGTTTGGCTTATGACGTCATCCGAAGCTCATCATCGACCATGTAGGTAAGTCAACAGCCGAAAATAGGGTGATGACTGTTGCTCGCTCATAATTGTCCATAAGGAATTGTTGAAACCCCGAAAGTAAAAGCTTCCACCTGTCGCTAGGAGGCCAGTGGAGGGTCTCTTGTCTCTGTCGGCCGCAAAACCCAAAATGAAACGGTGAGTCTGAAGTCTGAGAGTAGAAGGGGGGAAAAGTACGTAAATAGATTTTGTTTTATAAGGAAAATGGTGGAAAAGTTAGGAAATTCAAATTGGAAATTGAAGCTTGAAGATGTAAAGAACTTCAGATAATTAATACAAAAGTTAAGGAAACTCAGAAAGAACAGGGTATTTTGTAGGAAAGGGTTGGTAGGTCTAGTATTGAATGGACGTCTCGATATATTGAACAGAGACTGTCGATAGTCTCGAAAAATCCGTCTAAAATACACACTAATACAAAAGCGGGTTTTGTGTGATCTTATCAGTGATCCGATGTCTAGGGATTTATCCCTAGATCTAGGGATTTTCCGGAATTTCTAGGGATCTAGGGAGTTTTCAGGAAATCTAGGGATTTTTTTGATGAGTTAAAGTAAGCAAAAATCGACTTTTTAACCTCAATTTTAGCTTCGACAATCGAAAATATTTTTTCATCTATATTTTGTAGGCCTTTTTGGCAACACTATTTTCCCCGTAAATAAGCCGGAAATTAAAACGATTGCGTCACTCGATGTACTTGACATTCAACTGCATTCAACAGTAAAAAGACAATAAGAAGAACTCAACTAATATACTTTCATTTTATTGGTCTGGATTAGCACTGCTTTCAGAGAGCGGCAAAATTCAAACGAGCCAATCAGATTTAAATATTGCAAATCGATATATCGAATGACGTCATGATTCGACGTTAAAAATGGCGGTTTTTTGCAAAATCTAGGGATTTTTTGGGGATATTTGAGCAAATCTGGGGATTTAGGGATTTTTAGCGAAATCTAGGGATTTTTTTTCTTCCCCGCTAGGGATTTAATATCGGAACACTGGATCTTATAGACGCTATTAGTGGCGACGTCATCATAGGGATTCTCCATTATATCGAATTGGATCCAAACAATAACATTGGCATAACCTCTTTCAATGCTACCAATGTGAAAAAATCGATAGATATCGCTTTCCTGTGACGTTGCACTGATAGCGTCTATGGGAGCGCACTCACACGTACAAAAAATCGCTCGATAGCCATATAAATCTCGTTGTACAAATCTCCCTAAGAACCTAAGAACACGGCATAACCTCACTTCAATTCGATACATTTGAAGATTTTTCGAGATTTTTACATTAATCAAACCCGCAGAGTGATAGGAAAGTTATCCAGAAAGATACCAAAATAACAGTTCAGTCATCTTCGTCATACTGATGCTGAATTGCGCTTTGCAATTAACTCACGATTGGATTGTCCGTGACTCATGTCATGTTGAAGTTCAAGTTCATCAACACAAAAACCAACGTTCTATAGTTCATCACGAATCAAGGGGAGGTGGCCTTGTAAGGTAAAAAACTTTTCTTCATTTCAAAGACACGACAAATGTTGCGCTTCTAAAGCGCCTTTCTGACACCACTAGGCATAGTCTACCAGGTTTTGTTAAATGTGTATATTTTTTTCCTATGTTAAACAAATTTGTAAGATTTCATACATGGTCAGCTGTAAGAAGCATTTTCGTCAGTTTTCAGTTGACGTATGCGATAAGAGATGTGACAATTCTCACATGTCATCTTCCAGCGGTTTATCTTCTTGCTGCGGTTCTTGCTGTGAAATTGACGTTATGTGAGTTAACACACTTTTGGACTGCAACAGAAGATCCTCCATGTCCATCTTGCTTCCTGTAATGTTAAATTTATGTCAGATGATCTTCTGTCGCGGTCTATAAATGCACAAACTTATTTGGTGTGGTCATGCATGGATTCTACTTCACAACTGTGAATGAAGATCAACATGATTTGCTTGCTTTGAAATTTTATCGTCCGACAAAAGTTGCTCATATTATTTTGCAAACAGCTGTAAGTACGAGGACAAGTGGAGCCCTTGCATGCTTGTTCTCCATTTTGTGGTAATATACCATAAAGTACCTAGAGTCCTAATGTAAATGGGAAAGCTGGCGCTGGAGATATTTTCAATAGCTACACTAGGCTAATATTTCAATTATTCAGACAATAATTCAGGCTGACATCAGTCTGACTCAGGGTAGTTTATGAAACATAGCCTGACGTCAGGCTGATTCACTTTTACTATGGATTTCACGTAAACATTTCAAAAATTCACCCTCCTGCCTTTCAAATTTGGCCGCCATCTTGGCATTCGCAGCAATCCCTTTGACTGGAGGGCTTTTATGACTTCATAAATGAAATCTACGACCAAAATTACATAGGAAATGATACCTCACTTGCCTTATTACGCGAACATTTTAAAAATTCACCCTCTTGTCTTTCAAAATTGGCTGCCATCTTGGATGTGGGGTACCCCCTTTGGCCGGGGGACTTTTTTAACTTCATATCTGAAATCTACGACCAAAACTACATAGGAGTTGACACCTAACATGACACTATAGCGTATTTTAAAAAAATCGAAATTCCGGTGGCCTTATAGATCGTATTCGAAACATCAAACGGGTGAGATTATAATGGTTTCGTATGGAATGATTCTCTGGACAATATTAATTTCTTAGGGGGGGGGGTGGGTTCGATGTCCCGGGGGGGGGGGGGGGTTTCGGAAATTGTATTACGGGGGGGGGGGGGGTGTTCATCGATGCAACCGATACCAGTGCACGGTGCGCCTGAACTCACTTTAAATGCGACTTTGTTGTACATCAAAAATTCAAGTTGGAGGTTGTAGTGGGGTACTCCCTGATGGGTTTTTGGGCAATTTCGAAATAGGTTGTCGGAGCTCCTCGAAAAATAATCGCATTTTTGTGGTTTTTTAGGGGTAAAATAGCAAAATTGGCCTCGGGGCGACAAATTACACCCCCTCTCCCTCATCCTTGTCTTGACCGATCTGAATTTTTAGTATGTTTTTACCTGGTATAAGATGGGACTTTTCTGAAATTTTCATGCCCATACAAATTCTTTTGCTCCCGCGGCAGCGTTGCCAAGTTGCGGACTCCAAAATATCGAATTTAATGATAAAATGATGGTTTCGGAGTGTGATTTCCATTCAAGATCAAAAATTCAAATTGTAAGTTGTAGTAGGGTACTGCCTGATGGGGTTTTGGCCAATTTCGAAGTAGAGTGTTTGAGATTTTTGAAAAATAATCGAATTTTTGCGGTTTTTTAAGGGTAAAATAGCACACTGAGCACGGGGCGGCAAGTTAAACCTTTTCTCACTCATCCTTGCCGTGACCGATCTGAACTTTTAGTATGTATTAACCTGGTATAAGATGTGACTTTTCTGAAATTTTCATGCCCATACAAAATTTTTTGCCCCCCGCGGCAGCGTTGCCAAGTAGCGGACTCAAAAATATCGAATTTGATGATAAAATGAAGGTTTCGAGGTGTGATTTCCTCCAAAATTTCACGAAAAATGTGCAATCTGAGAGTTTTCGATAAGAAAAGGCATATTCGAACAATTTAGAGTTGCAGTGTTGCCAGCTTTCGATTTAAAATTCGTCAAAATGACCCAAATCGCGTTGCAACCTCAAGCGCTGGATTTTTATTTCGTTCAGAATTGGTTATAACGGTTCTTCTGTACTCTATGCATTTAGGTACCATGAACACTATGCCATTACTTACTTGATGGGTGCAGCTAACTCAAAAAGAGAGGCCGGATAAAGCGATGAGTCGGGGGAAAATAAACTCCCTCATGGAGTAGATTTAAGAACTTTCTGTCAACCCGAACCGCTCGTTTTCCCCCGACTCATCGCTTTATCCGGCCTCTCTTTTTGAGTTAGCTGCACCCATCAAGTAAGTAATGGCATAGTGTTCATGGTACCTAAATGCATAGAGTACAGAAGAACCGTTATAACCAATTCTGAACGAAATAAAAATCCAGCGCTTGAGGTTGCAACGCGATTTGGGTCATTTTGACGAATTTTAAATCGAAAGCTGGCAACACTGCAACTCTAAATTGTTCGAATATGCCTTTTCTTATCGAAAACTCTCAGATTGCACATTTTTCGTGAAATTTTGGAGGAAATCACACCTCGAAACCTTCATTTTATCATCAAATTCGATATTTTTGAGTCCGCTACTTGGCAACGCTGCCGCGGGGGGCAAAAAATTTTGTCATGGGCATGAAAATTTCAGAAAAGTCACATCTTATACCAGGTTAATACATACTAAAAGTTCAGATCGGTCACGGCAAGGATGAGTGAGAAAAGGTTTAACTTGCCGCCCCGTGCTCAGTGTGCTATTTTACCCTTAAAAAACCGCAAAAATTCGATTATTTTTCAAAAATCTCAAACACTCTACTTCGAAATTGGCCAAAACCCCATCAGGCAGTACCCTACTACAACTTACAATTTGAATTTTTGATCTTGAATGGAAATCACACTCCGAAACCTTCATTTTATCATTAAATTCGATATTTTGGAGTCCGCAACTTGGCAACGCTGCCGCGGGAGCAAAAGAATTTGTATGGGCATGAAAATTTCAGAAAAGTCCCATCTTATACCAGGTAAAAACATACTAAAAATTCAGATCGGTCAAGACAAGGATGAGGGAGAGGGGGTGTAATTTGTCGCCCCGAGGCCAATTTTGCTATTTTACCCCTAAAAAACCACAAAAATGCGATTATTTTTCGAGGAGCTCCGACAACCTATTTCGAAATTGCCCAAAAACCCATCAGGGAGTACCCCACTACAACCTGCAACTTGAATTTTTGATGTACAACAAAGTCGCATTTAAAGTGAGTTCAGGCGCACCGTGAGTGGGGATGACGGATGGCTTAACCTCAAACAAATGTAAACAAAGCCCTCAAAAACATTTTTTGGGTAAAAAATATGGTCGTGGAAATTGACGTGTCACTTCCTTTAATAAAAATTACGCTTTTTCAGAATCGGAATTTTTCATAAAAATTACGCTTTTTAAGAGAAGATTCCATTTCTCGGGAGATCAGTGCTCGATAGGGGAAAAGCGTGGTCATTTTCCGAATTGGAAGCCAAAACCAAAACTATGGAATCAAGCACTGCGCGCCTATAAAAAATATTCTCCTCTGTTCCTGACATCGACACTGAGAAATAATTTTTTGGCAAAAAGCCCCCTCCTTTCCTTGGATGCAAGATGAAAGTGAAATAGGGATTTCTTAGGGGCTGCGTATGCAACCCGCAACAAGTATTCGAGAGTTCGATGATATGAGCTTCTTTGAATTTATGAATTTTTTCTCTTCTATTTTTTGGCTTTTTTTCAAAATTTTAAAGTTAAGATTTCACCCATTTTATGTATTTCGAGGAGTACTGAGTCCGTCGCAGTTTTAGAAAACATGTGAGATTTCACGATCAAGTAAATGAGATTTCGTTTTAAAATGTTTCATGGAATTTTGCATCGTCGATTCTGCCCCTTTACCTACCACCATGAGAAACTCATCCGATTGTTTCGCATCGAAAACGGAGGGGGGCAAAGTTTTCTCAAGCGTCACATGCTGCATTAAATTGCATTACAGGGGCCTGTGGATCAATATACAGAGAAGTCATTCTACAGAGTTTTACTGGAGAAATTTTACAAATCCCTGAAAATAATTTACTCTTCATGTTGCAGCAAATTCTCGAAGTTCTCAGAAGGGACAGAAGCGGCTGTTTCCGTGGAGAAAATTGAGCCTGCTGAAATTTTGAAAAAAATAATGTTAAAAGAAGTTTTGTTGAATTATACAGCTGAAGTGTGCACGTGTGCTTTCTTGCAAGTTCGGACTGTTAAGATTCCAGTAAAACAACAATATACTCGAGGCACTTCATTAGGCATTTCATCAATATTCAAAAGTAATTGTACATCAATGTTCCTCTGTTCTTGCACTATGTTTTTACTTCTTGAAACGATAAGATGTATTTGTATTGGTTCAGTTTTCACATGCGTAGAACATGGAGATGAAAATATTTGTCTGAAGCAAGGTCGTTGACTTAAATTAAAAAAAGAAAAATAAATTGATACCTTCCATTCATAATCAATTAAATGATTGACGCCTCAGTTCTTGAAGGAAATCTTTTAGCTTGCTGGATAATCTGGAGATCGTTCGGATTGTCGAGGGGTCCTTCCTAAGTTGAGTCGTTATTGACTGATGAGGACCATTAGCTGTAAAATCACAACCTAACCTCGGAGGGACCCACAAAACATCCTGGAAATATGAGAGAACGGTGACATTTTTCCGCTTCCGATGTACGCGGGGACCACCATTAATTTCATCTAAGATTCAACTTAGATGAAACATTGACTGCCTGGCATGCACACTGACTACTAGGGTAAACCCCTCTCCCCTCCCCCCCCTCGTTAAATTATGTTAGTGTAAGCGTGACAATGACACGCCCTGAAAGTCGCCTTTTAGAGTATGGAATTTTCGCGTTTAATTAAATTTTTTCGTGATAATTTATTTGGGGGAGGGGGTGGGAGAGGAGGGGGGAGGGTAAACCCCTCTCCCCCCCCCCCCTCGTTAAATTATGTTAGTGTAAGCGTGTCAATGACAAGCCCTGAATTCGTCTTATAAAAGTGGAATTTTCGCGTTTAATTAACGTTTTTCGTGATTATTTTTTTTTGGGGGGGGAGGGGGAGGGAAAGGGAGGGGGGTGTACCTCCCTCCCCCCTGTCACCCCCAACAAGAATCCACATTGATGTTCTCTCAGAACAAACGCTACTTGTTTTCATTTTGCCGCCCATTTTTGCGCATAACGCTACTTCAAGGAAGCGGCCAATCTTGACGGTTTTTATAGGGTGGGTACTGCTGGGGGGCCCCCCTCCCCCCCCCCACGAGGGGTCAGGCCGCCATTAGAATGAAAAATTAATGCTCTGTTATTATGGGGGTAAACGATTTTACGATAATACCAACCTTCTTCGCGTTATTGGCGAGAAATCGCGGCGAAACGGTCATTTTCGCGGAAAATTGAGATATCTTGACATTTTAAGCCCCCCCATTCTGGGGGACCGCGGGTCCTGGTCAAAGTCACTTAAGACTTTTCTAGACCAGAATTTTACGAGCTTTCAGAATGGTTAAGTGGAGTTTTGCCCTAAAATCAAGCCTTTTCGGGTAAAAGTGGGAAAATTCGCGGAAAAGTCGGAATTCTGAGCAATTTTGGGGGGTTTAGGGGGGACCTACTCCCTCCCACCACGATAAAATTCGCGTAGACAAGGAAAATCTTATTCTACTAGTTGAGAGCTTCGAGAAAATCACCATCTTCAAAATTCCCACGGGGGGGGGGGGGGGGGGGAGGGTTACCCCTTGCTGGCCCACGGTCTAACAGAAGCTGAAAAAAGATACAAGCGGCAGCGAGGAAGAATGACAGCCAGTTAAAGGGATGAGCATAGAATACATTCCCAGCAGGAAATGGGATCAGTATCTTAAGGAAAGTCACCATGAAATAATGAAACAGCAATGAACAATGAACATGTGATTTGAAGAGAGAACTTGCATCGAAAGGATAAAATATAAAACATAAAATTAGAGATAGGTAATCAACACGACACATACACTTACATCCGATTGTTTACATTTGTTTGAGGTTAAGTCATCCGTCATCCCCACTGGCATCGGTTGCATCGATGAACACCCCCCCCCCCCCCCGTAATATAATTTCCGAAACCACCCCCCCCCCCCGGACATCGAACCCACCCCCCCCACGACATCGAACCCTCCCCCCGACATCGACCCCCCCCCCAAGAAATTAATATTGTCCAGAGAATCATTCCATAGTCGAGCAAAACGGCGAGCGGAATCCGAGATAAGACTGCCGCTCAGTGCGGGAGTTCCCCTGATTTGTTCACTCGAGTACTGAAATGAGGAATCTTTCTGGCTTTTTATCGCCGAATAATTGAATCTTCTCTTAGGTTTTTTGCGAAAACGGTGCATCGTAGAAAGTTGGCGCAATTATAACTTTTGATCAGCATCTTGAGGAGAATCGAAAAACATAAGTCAGAAGGCAATCGGACGTGGTGCAGCTTTCCATAAGAGGTGTGCGGGGTCCTTTCTCATTTTCAGCTTTTCCAATTAAAATCCTTAAAGTTTGGTTTGAGGTTATGTTCTATTGTTTTGAACCAAACGATACATCGAACCGTTATCGAATACGGTCTATTATGGCCCCCATTTTGAAGTTTAGGCAATTTGGGGGCAATTTTTAGCAATATGTACGAATAGCTATCTACTGATACTTAATTGACTAAAAATGTATAGAATCTGCATTTACAAGCCACAAAAACAGCCTAACTTGACTTTTTCAGCGCCTCGGCCAGAAATTCCCGCCGAAAAAGCGAAAAATCGCATTTTCTCGAAAACGGCCAAACTACAGATTTAAAGCCAAGGCGGATAAAGAATGGTGGTCGCATTTCGATTTTGGCTGCCATCTTGAAGATGTGTGACGTGCAGAGGGTACGGGCTTTTACCGCGCGATTTGAAATGTACCCGAAGTGTACCCGATGCGATGCCGCGGCGCGAGGCTCATACAACTTCCAAACGGAATTATGAGTTTTCCTTCCTAATGAAACGCTTTCAGATCGTATTCTGAGTTAATTTTTACTGAGAATTTGCAAGGAAGTTACAATCATTCTAATGTTTAATATTTCTGGCTGAAATTTGTGTTTAAAGAAATGTGCCCGATGGGCTCGTTCCTTCACGCACATGTGCAACTTTCTGACGAAACTGGACCTATCATTTTGGACTTAGTATATTTCGGATTTTTGAGAGCTGTAATGCGGTAGTTTTTCCTTAGAAATTTGGAAATAACGTCCAATCATTCCTCTTTTTGATGCTTCCAGGAGAAAGAGCTTGATGCAAAAGCGGCTTTTTTCGCCCCCCCTCTGGAAGTTCTTCAGACTTTTTCTATTGATTACTCATACTTGAGCGCTTCTTTTCCCAAATTTTCAGACTCCCAAAAAATTTTGGTGGAGAGCTAGGGGGGGGGGGTGGAAGTCAAAACCTGTGAACCTCGATATCTCTTGAACAAAGAAAGATATCGAGGTCCGGTTTGGACGAAAAATCGTGTAAAATTGCATACTTTAAGATTGTAAAGGTCGAAATCCCGATATCACATTTTTAAGTCAACATATGTGCTTTTTTCCAGTTTCTAGGTCTAGAAAATTTCTTTTAAACGAAAAATTTACAAAGATCTCAATTTTTTATTTGAACCAAAACCAGTTTTTTAAATTGTTCGTCTTTTTCCGCATCCAACGAGTGGTCCATTAAGCTGGGGAACCAAACGGTTCCGGAGTTATGATCGATTGAAGTTTCCGCTCAACGCGCGCCGACCAATTTTCGCGCGCCAAAAAGTCGGATTTGACTGTTATTAGATCAGATTGAATGTTCAAACTGAGCAAAATGCTTTATTAGGGACTCTTGAGGGTCGCTGAGTTCAGAAATTACAGATACTTCCAAATAATATACGTTTTTAAAATTACAGCTCCGCAGCGCTATTTTAGAGGCCCACTGAGCGCCGACCGGTCGCTCAGTGGTCCTGTCCGAAGCTGCAATTTTAAAAACGTGAATTTTTTGGAAGTATCGGTAATTTCTGAACTCATCGACCCTCAAGAGTCCCTAATAAAGCATTTTGCTCAATTTGAATATTCAATCTGATCTAATAACAGTCAAATCCGACTTTTTTGCGCGCGAAAATTGGTCGGCGCGCGTTGAGCGGAAACTTCAATCGATCATAACTCCGGAACCGTTTGGTTCCCCAGCTTAATGGACCACTCGTTGGATGCGGAAAAAGACGAACAATTTAAAAAACTGGTTTTGGTTCAAATTAAAAATTGAGATCTTTGTAAATTTTTCGTTTAAAAGAAATTTTCTAGACCTAGAAACTGGAAAAAAGCACATATGTTGACTTAAAAATGTGATATCGGGATTTCGACCTTTACAATCTTAAAGTATGCAATTTTACACGATTTTTCGTCCAAACCGGACCTCGATATCTTTCTTTGTTCAAGAGATATCGAGGTTCACAGGTTTTGACTTCCACCCCCCCCCCCCCCCCCCTAGCTCTCCACCAAAATTTTTTGGGAGTCTGAAAATTTGGGAAAAGAAGCGCTCAAGTATGAGTAATCAATAGAAAAAGTCTGAAGAACTTCCAGAGGGGGGGCGAAAAAAGCCGTTTTTGCATCAAGCTCTTTGTACTTTCGGAAATTTGGGAGACAAGTGTGAAAATTGGAAAAACGGAGAGGGGGTCGGGGATTTCTGAAAAACAAAGGGAGGACTCCCCCCAGACAAGGGGGTTTGGGGGATCCCCCGAAAAATTATATTGATAATCAGGTACCCATGGAGAAAATAAAAAATATTAAAAAAAAAAAAAAAAAAAAAAAAAAAAAAAAAAAAAAAAAAAAAAACCTCTCACGGTCTTTAAATTATTCACTGATAAAGATAGCAAAATAAAATACACCGCAGTAATTTCACTTTAAATTCGGGCTATCAACGCCAGAAATACTTACAATGATAAGTGACTATACAATACCTTGTAGCGTTAGAGTGCAGCGTAAACCTCAAACCCCCTAACTCCGCAGTTGGGTTTGTTTCATTGACGTATAATACAATCTAGACCGCGCATTGGGCCCGACTTTAGGCGGGGAAGGTAAGACAGCTAGGGGGGTAAAGACGCGCCTTCAGCCTAGTTGATACCGCCGGATATACGAGCTAAGTGTACCCGTATCAGGCAACGGCACCGAGAAGACTGGCATTTCCATTGTCTCGGTCGGTACACTTACTGAGTGTTGCTGGGTTGCTTATCGTCTCGCCTGAAGGGACTCTAGTCTTGCCGAAATTTCCTAATGCGCGGTCTAGATTGTATTACACGTCAATGGTTTGTTTACAATCGTGACGTCACGAGGGTACGAGATGCGACCACCATTCTTTATCCGCCTTGATTTAAAGCCGACTGCATTTCAAGGGATCTGCACGTGACTAGAGTACCTATACAGGGTGCGGCAAAAGTCCCGGGACGGCTGCTTATTTTTTAAACGGCTACACGTAGAAAAACGAATTTTGGGGGATGTTCTTGGGTCAAAATAAGCTACTTTTTGGCACTCCCCAAAATTTTTTTGGGGGCCCCCCTAGGGGAGGGCGGGGGGCAACTTTTTTTTTTCAAATGGCAACCCCCCCTTTGTGATACCTCATTCGAAAGATAATAAAAAAAGAAAATTTTTGGCGCAAACCGCAGGTCAAAATGTTCATTTTTGACAAAATGGCGGTCGGTCAAAGTTCAAAATGGCGGAAATTTGGCATCTCCGTTGTTTATTGACGGATTGGTGTGAAACTTGGAATCGTAGGGTTTTTCGAGATGAGAAAAACGATTCTGGCATTGGTTTTCCAGAAAAGTCAGTCCTTGTCAAAATGGCGGCGGTCAAAATCAGGGCTGGGAACCCGAATGGATTTTGGAACCGGTTCCGGTTCCGGTTCTCATGGTCCAATGATTCGGGTTCCGGTTCCGGTTCCGGTTCCGGGGGTCCGAAGATTCGGGTCCCGGTTCCGGAACCGGTTCCACTCGGGTTCCATGGTATTAGTATTCGCGAAAATAATTTAATTTTAAAGTAAATTACTCAAAATGAGAGAGAGTTCAAAACTGGGCAATTTTAATGAAGCAATCAAAAATGATTAATTTAGAAACAATAATTTGAATCAAGCAATTGAAAATGATATTACTTAAGCATACCGGAGCAACAGGATACTTTTAATGAAAACATTTTCCCGCGCAATTCTCCGCTGATTTTCTTTCTCTGTGCATCTGCTTTCTCAATCACTTTCATTCTTATGTTTTGCCGATTGATTTTGGCTGTTGTCTTCAATCCCTCTAATATAGGATCTATGATACTATGGAATGCTGCATCGTCCATCAAAACCAAAGGACGTCCATTTATAATTAGGTTTATGCAGGCATTTTCGATAGTCTCCAGGTTAATCTTCACCGTCACTTCGTTAAAGAGAGCCGATCTTATGTCGCCTTGCTTCAACTTTTTTGCTGAACTTCCTGCTGCAGCATCTTCGTCTTCTCGATTCCGTTTTTTGTTTTTGAGGTTATCTTCTTCTTCGGTCTTTTGTTTGTTTAACCACTCTTCGTATTCCTCCTTGTGCTGCGTTCGGACATGCTTTTTTAAGTTTGTTACATGATTCCCTCCTATTTTTTCTTTGCAACGTCTACAAACTGATTTATTTTCTTCCTTGATGTAGTCAAAAAAAATTCTAATACTTCCCATTTTACTTTTTAAAATTCCACTTCACTTAAAATGAGTTCGCTCAATTAAATTGATTTTTCACCGATAAAAAATTTGTTACAATTTCCTTGGATACGGGGCCGTCTCAAACCCGGCGTTGCTGCAACATCAGCTGTCACGGAACCGATACGGAACCCGTGTAGGAACCCTGTTCTCGGATTGTGCCCCGGCGGTTCCGGTTCCGGTTCCGGTTCTGAAGGTCCGAAGTTTCGGGTTCGGGTTCCGGTTCCGGTTCCGCATAAACATGCGGGTTCTGAGGGTTCCGGGTTCCGGGTTCCGATCGGGTTCCCAGCCCTGGTCAAAATGGCGGCCTCGAGCGGGAAGTGGATATTTAGGTTGCATATCGTTGGATTTGCATGAAACTTGGTATCTGGGGGTATTTCGGCACGAGAAGAACGAATCTTTCATTGGATATCTGAAATTTTGACAAATTCCAAAATGGCGGCGGAAAAATTGCGGGAAATCAGTTTTACGGCTCTTTACCGATGGATTTGCATGAAACTATTTGATACTTCAAGAATCTAATGAAAGATTCCTTTATAACGAGTCAAAAACCGCCAGGATATCGAATTTCATGCAAATCCATCGGTAAAGAGCCGTAAAACTGATTTCCCGCAATTTTTCCGCCACCATTTTGGAATTTGTCAAAATTTCAGATATCCAATGAAAGATTCGTTCTTCTCGTGCCGAAATACCCCCAGATACCAAGTTTCATGCAAATCCAACGATATGCAACCTAAGTATCCACTTCCCGCTCGAGGCCGCCATTTTGACCGCCGCCATTTTGAAAAGGACTGACTTTTCTGGAAAACCAATGCCAGAATCGTTTTTTTCATCTCGAAAAACCCAAGGATTCCAAGTTTCACACCAATCCGTCAATAAACAACGGAGATGCCAAATTTCCGCCATTTTGAACTTTGACCGGCCGCCATTTTGTCAAAAATGAACATTTTGACCTGCGGTTTGCGCCAAAAATTTTCTTTTTTTATTATCTTTCGAATGAGGTATCACAAAGGGGGGGTTGCCATTTGAAAAAAAAAGTTGCCCCCCGCCCTCCCCTAGGGGGGCCCCCAAAAAATTTTGGGGAGTGCTAAAAAGTAGCTTACTTTGACCCAAGAACATCCCCCAAAATTCGTTTTTCTACGTGTACCCGTTTAACAAATAAAGAGCCGTCCTGGGACTTTTGCCGCACCCTGTATTAAGAGAGTATGGCCACTGGGTCCCATGCAGAGGCTTAGGACCCAAAAATGTCGGTGCTTTGTTTTGGTTTTTGAGGATGGGAGGGGGGTCATTGCCAACTTTTGACGGTTATCACCAACCGCACTTGCTGCCAACCTTACTACATCTAAGATCATTTTTCTCAAAAATTGCACACGATTAGCCTTAAAAATATGTAAAAAAGTCGTAGTAGTGCATTTGGGTAAAATTCTCGTTACGATAAGCAAAGACAAGTACATTTTGAATCATTTTGCATTACATTAACTTTATGGCGTCCGCCATTTTTGGGTCCTAAGGGCTCCATTCAGCCTAAGATGGCTGAGCCAATCAGAGGTGGTAACTCCAGTGGCCATACTCTCTCAATATAGGTACTCTACACGTGACTGCAAGTGGCTCATCGGTTACATCGGTGAGCGTGCAAACTGCGCGGGCCGCGCAGTTTGCGCGATCAACACTCAACACTGCAAGTGGCACCGATGTGCCACTTGCAGGTCCCTACTTGCTGTGTGTGCAGTTGGCTTTACACAGGTATGGACAAGTTGAAAATTTCCCATGAGCCTCAGTACGTGTCACATGACTACGTGATGTAGGTTAAAGGGCCCGTTTTTTAATTAAACTAGGGGGCTGCGCCCCCTGGCCGCTCCGCGGTCTAACCCCCCAGAGGCGCTTCGCGCCTCTAATAAGCAGATATCGTGAGATCGTTAAAAGATCATTAGGGCCTTGTCTCGATGGCGCAACTGTTGAGGGAATTAGGTGCAACTGCAGCGAGTTTGTTGCACCAACCGAAATTCCCTGTCTCGACGCGCACGCATGTGTTCCTGGAACTTTTAGGCGGGAATATTTGAACAATATTAATTTTTCTAGGTTAAACGATGTCAATTTAGATAACTGAACTGATAATTATGAACGGGAGGTGAATATTTTGCGTTATGTCGACCAGGTATAAAACAAAAAACAATAACATAACTCAGATATGGATAAAAAGAAAATATATTCGATAAAATTTTATTTTCCTGCTGTAGTGATATGCTACAAACGAAAATATAAAATTGAAACTGAAATGTGTACAAATATTTCTAAATAATAACCGTTCCGAATGAAATAAAACACCCGTAATAAACTCCCGCTTCACGTGTAACCAGCGTTTATCAATTCAAAACACGAAGGTAAACATCTGTTGAGGTTCCAGGTTTCTGACCTTGTTATGTTAATGTTTCACTTATAAGTGAAACATTTTTGAGACACTTCCTTCCTTCAACAGTTGCGCCAATTTCCCTCAACAGTTGCGCCGTCGACACAAGGCCTAAGAGTTAGGGAAAACCCGGTTAGGAGACGGCGGGAAGCATCTGAGCGTGCGCGGCGGGAGGGGAGCGGGAAGTGGAGGAGAAACCGGTTTGTGACATGATTAGCGTTACACCCTCAGCGTGACACGGCAGCCTTATGATTTTATACTATAGAGTAAGATTACCATCAAATTAACATTCTAACGTTTGTGCGTTTAAACGTTAAAATTAATATCGCATTATCAAAATTGTGCAAAAAATCCCACAAAACTTTGACAAACGATAAACCGAACATAGTAAATGTAAATAATCAAAACATACAAAATGGCGGAAGTTAAGGGGCCTCTGTAGAGCCAATCAGAGGCCAGTTGTTTAGTTCTGTCCATACCTGTGTAAATCTACCTTGTTCCTCAATCAGTAGGGCTTCTAGTTGACATTTCCGCAAAAAAATCGCGTGTGGTATGTCGACCGCATTAAAAGTGTTAAAATCGTACTGTGGCCAGGACTAGGAGGTTCTCCAGGGTCAAATTGAAATTCAGCTAAAAAGTAGACAATTTTCAGTTGTCGTAACATCTGTTGACATTTAAATATTTGATGAATTTTGAACGCATCATCTGTTGTATTCCTCTCAATACTCGGGAACATTTGCTTTTTATGAACTTCATTATTTACAGAAAACACTGCCTCATTTAAAACCTTAACCTTATGAAAAACCATTGGATAAAAACATAGGTATGGGAAAGGGTTGATTCGGATAAGCATTCACAGAATGATAGTTGTCGCCTTCTCCGAAGTTTTCGGAAAGGGGTTCTTGATTGTCATTCATTGTTTAGATTGCTTTGGTTGCATTGCTCACCCACTAGTTGGGTATATGTGAGTTGCATTCTGCAATGTAGCTTTACACAGAGGCCGTTGCGTTTTCGCGTAGTTTTTGATTGTTAAGATTTGTCAGTTCTTTGTCGAATTTGGGTGGATTCATGATTAGTTGTTCCTTTTTAAATTTCATGATTCATGATCAGTTGATTCTCTGAGATTTCATACTTCATTATTCTTCCTCAGACTTTCGTTGTTCTGCCTCACGTTCAGCAAGAGATTGTTTGAAGTTGAGGAAAGGCTTGCTTCTGTTCCTTAGATATAACCAACGAAGTCTTCTACGGTCGACATGTATGTTGTATGCTGTTAATATTATCTCCAACTCGGTCAAGAGCTGCTTCCGTCATTTGGGCTCTTTCAAACAAGTTGGTACTTTGAAGAATAACGTCATCAAGTGCCTCAGCCAAGATGTTGTTTTCTTCCATAAGGATTTTCACATCAGACTTTAAGTATTTATGTTCTAGAGTGCAGGAAGAACCGCTCAAAGAGAGCAGCATTTAATTGAATTATACTCTAATCATTTGATTTGGGCACCCAAGCGATTACAGGTGATGATTATTTATTCTTCTTGAATACTTATTCCCGGTGAAACAAAATTGTCGCAGTGTGGGTGCACGTTTCCCTGTGTTTGTGAATTTTAAAGTACTCTCTGCTCTGCTTTGCTCGTTATTCTAGACGGTTTAGAGATACAGGAAAATAAACTTGAATGTCTTCTTCTTTTGCTTCTATTATTTTCTTCTTTTGCGTTTCTTTTCATCGTCGTCTCTCATATTCCTGTTAATTTGTACATCAACGGAGAGTGGTGGCGGTTAGAATACCGTAAAGTAGGCGATGAGCATTCAGTCAGGGTTTCATACAGAATTTCATGCATATGATGGACAGGAGAACATATGACAGACAGGACAGCAGAGGATATGGATAGGCTCAGTTTAGTTCCATTATTTTTTGCTCTTAGTCGATAGTAGGTTACGTGAAACCAGATAACAACAGAAACAGAAAAACGAACTATCTATCTTGCACATTCATATTAACTCGAGATCATAATGGTATGTCTGATAATATCGGATAATTTAGTCCATCTTGCTTCTACTCTTCGTGTAAAATCTTTTTTACGTTCTTTCTCATCCAGAGATGCCACGTATCTCCACACCTAGAAATTCAGACCATGGGTAAGAATCGCTTTCAATACTACTGATCGCCAAAACGGGATTTTTAATACTTTTTGAACTTTACTCTGTGGTACATTCTTACTAAGTAAAGTACTGAACTCTGACTCATTTGTCAACACTTCTCTTTTATCTCATTATTTCAGCAGTATTCATTCCTCAAATCTTTCATCTCTATTCAAGAGAATTATTAAAAGTATGAGTATATCATACATTTTGGATGATTTCCTTACGCACCAAATTATAAATCAAATAAATAATAATGAATCCGCCAAAATAATGAGTTAGAATTTATGTAAAAATTCATATATGTTAAACTTGCTTTTTGTGTTGCGACTTTGGCAACAATGCAATGAAAACATATGATATAATTTTCACTTAGCTAAAATCAAGTCGCCAACCCGATTCAACGTTATACAGGGTGAGCGAAAAGTCCCCGACCCCCCCTCTAACTTTTGAACGAATTGAGCTAGGGAAATGAAACTTTGGGGATGTTCCTATCTCAAAGGGGACCATCTTTTGGGGGGGTCAAAATTTTGGTCCCCCCCTCAGGGGGGGACGGGGGCCCCCCAACTTTTTTTTTTCAAATGGCAACCCCTATCTTGTGATACCTCATTCGAAAGAGCATAAAAAACTAAGAATTTTGGCGCAAACCGCAGATCAATATCTTAATTTTTGACCGAGTTATGATAGGTCAAAGGTCAACTTTGACCTATTTTCAAAAAATCATAACTCCGGTTCAAATTATCGTAAAGGAAAAAATAAAACGGGAAAATTTACCAAATTGTGTCCGCTTTTAAGTAAAAATTGCAAAAATCACTTCGATTTAATTTTAAGGGGGGGCTCGGACCCCCAAATACGTCAATTCAAAGGTCATTCAATTTTCCCGCGAAATAAGCCAATTTCCCCTGGATTTGCCTCCACATTATCTCAGTAAGGTCAAAATCAGTTCAACATTACGTTGGCAAGTCCCCAAATTTCGGGAAAAGTTAAAAAAAATGATATTTAAGGTAATTAAATTTGACCGTTTAAATATCATTTTTTTTTAACTTTTCCCGAAATTTGGGGACTTGCCAACGTAATGTTGAACTGATTTTGACCTTACTGAGATAATGTGGAGGCAAATCCAGGGGAAATTGGCTTATTTCGCGGGAAAATTGAATGACCTTTGAATTGACGTATTTGGGGGTCCGAGCCCCCCCTTAAAATTAAATCGAAGTGATTTTTGCAATTTTTACTTAAAAGCGGACACAATTTGGTAAATTTTCCCGTTTTAGTTTTTCCTTTACGATAATTTGAACCGGAGTTATGATTTTTTGAAAATAGGTCAAAGTTGACCTTTGACCTATCATAACTCGGTCAAAAATTAAGATATTGATCTGCGGTTTGCGCCAAAATTCTTAGTTTTTTATGTTCTTTCGAATGAGGTATCACAAGATAGGGGTTGCCATTTGAAAAAAAAAAGTTGGGGGGCCCCCGTCCCCCCCTGAGGGGGGGACCAAAATTTTGACCCCCCCAAAAGATGGTCCCCTTTGAGATAGGAACATCCCCAAAGTTTCATTTCCCTAGCTCAATTCGTTCAAAAGTTAGAGGGGGGGTCGGGGACTTTTCGCTCACCCTGTACTATCGTTATGTTGGCAGTTGGCAGTCTGAAAATCTAAACTGTTACTGTCCCAATAACAGTTATCAATGTTTTTTATTTCACGCAAAATTTTGAAATAATGTGGCAAAAATGCCGCGGATTCATCATACCGCGCTTTTATTGCTGAAAGTGAGGAAACATCACCTTCCACAAATTTCTTAAAATTCAACAACTGACGCTCCAATTGTTCTTTTGAGGTTAGGAGGCAGGAGTGGGAAGCGTTGGTCAAATCAATAAATGGATTGACACAATTGCAAATTATTAAATTATGCAGTCTAAATGACATCAATCAATCATTAAGCCCGCCTGGCAACAATGTACCTAGCAATGCGTTTTTGCTTTTTAGAATTTTCGTTCGTGTCGAGACACCGCCTCTGTCCGATTGAATGAGAAGCCTAGGACCAGGTCTTACACAAGTATCGCAAGGATATGAATGGAGGCGAAAACACCGCTCACTGCAATCCTATTTCTTTCCAAGCTTAATTCATGAGCTCACATCGGCAATGGAGGCGAAAAATATCTCTCACTACATTCTCAATGATGTAGCTTTTAAGCTCTCAGTTTGTATGTATGCGACAATATCGCTCACTGCATTTATATTATCGAATGGAGGCGAAAACCGCTTACTGCATTTATAGTATTATCGAATGGAGGCGAAAACCGCTCACTGCATCCTCAATAGTAAATTAGTAAGAAATGCCCTTGTCAAAGTGTTAAACGCAACGTCTTCTTCATCTCCCTTTTTTTTTTAAGGTTATCTCAATTACAAACATTTCATCTTCACTCTAATTCCTTATTTTTTTTCACTTTGACTGGAGATTTCGAGTATATAATTACGTCGAGGTCACCAAATGGAGCTATTTTCAATAGCTACACTAATCAGTAAATAAAACAATCTCAAATACGGGAGGAAAACGAACTGGATCGCAGTACCTTCTTATATTTATAGCATAAGGAGAACAGCAGGGAAAAGTAACTAGGCAACTAAAAACTATACGATGTTGTAAAGTTTTTACAGGCGCCATGTTCTGATCGACAAGTTCAGAGCTTTGGTCACTTTTTCAATATAGTTTTTATCCAAAATGGCGATGTAGAAATGTAGAATGAGTAGTAATTCCTATCTTCTTCGTTCACATCAGGTGGCCGGGCTATGGAACGCCGTTGCGGACCAAACCTAAAACGCGCGCGCAACACAGAAAAATACACGCGCGACACAGTAAATCGACGGTGAAAGTTGGCAATCACATAACTCGGTTTGGGACGTCGCAGACTTCCTGTCATACTTTATTTTTTTAATGGAAAACTACTCAACGGCAATTTTTTAAAACTGTCATGATTTTTCTTCTCAATGCGAAGAAAATTCTGCAAAAACTTCAAGAAATAATATCAATTTGTTCTCCTTTAAAAAAATGACGTAGAGGCGGAGATTTTCAGACACCGCAAACGAGTTACTTATGTGATTGCCGACTTTCACCGTCGAAATGTCCGCTGCTCAGGAAAATCTGAGTGATTCCCGGAAAATGTGCGCTGCGAGAAACTTCGATACTTTAACGATTACGCGTGCGCACAGGAAAGTACGGGAATAACCTCAAATGCTGCGTCGCGCGCCGAACTTCGATATATCGAAATTCTACGCGACGCACAACTTTTTTAATTCTTCCTTTTCTTCGTCAGGAAACCGTTGGAGGGGAATAAGGGTGTTGTTGCCAAGACTTTCAAAATTCGGGCTTGACGAAAGTTGGACTTGACGTAATTGATTGTTCTCTTTACACGGGGGCCCGGCTATGGAACGCCGTTGCGGACCAAACCTGTAGAATTCCGATATATCGAAGTTCGGCGCGCGACGCAGCATTTAAGGTCGGCAATTCCCGTACTTTTTTCCTATGCGCTACGCGTGATCGTTAAAGTATCGAAATTTCTCGCAGCGCACAACATTTTAGGATAGGAGACAATTTGATGTTGTGAATCTTGTAATGGTTGCAAATTCAGATTCAAGAAGGGTCGAGAAGCGTGATCTCAAAAAAATTGGGTAAGTGAAGCACAATTGTATGATTTTTAGGCATAGTATTGGCAACAGTGCAGCTATTCCCCTCCAACGGTTTCCTGACGAAGAAAAGGAAGAAGTAAAAATGTTGTGCGTCGCGTAGGCCTTGTCCCGACGGTGCAACTGTTGAGGGAATCAGGTGCAACTGTTACGAGTTTGTTGCACCAACCGAAGTTCCCTGTCTCGACGCACAATCATGTGTTCCTGGAACTTTTAGGCGGGAATATTTGAACAACATTAATATTTTTAGGTTAAACGATGTCAATTGAGGTAACTGAACTGATAATTATGAACGGGAGGTGAATATTTTGCGTTATTTCGACCAGGTATAAGACAAAAAACAATAACATAACACAGATTTGGATAAAAAGAAATTCAAAATACTAAGAAGGTAAACAACTGTTGAGGTTCCAGGTTTCTGACCTTGAAAGTTTCTCTTATAAGTGAAACATTTTCGAGACACTTCCTTCCTTCAACAGTTGCGCCAGCTTCCCTCAACAGTTGCGCCGTCGAGACAAGGCCTGTAGAATTCCGATATATCGAAGTTCGGCGCGCGACGCAGCATTTAAGGTCGGCAATTCCCGTACTTTTTTCCTATGCGCTACGCGTGATCGTTAAAGTATCGAAATTTCTCGCAGCGCACAACATTTTCCGTGAAACACTCAGATTTTCCTGTGCAGCGGACATTTACTGTGTCGCGCGTGTATTTTCCTGTGTTGCGTGCGCGTTTAGGTTTGGTCCGCAACGGCGTTCCATAGCCGGGCCCCCGTGTAAAGAGAACAATCAATTACGTATTGAAAAGTGACCTAGAAAAACACAGAAGTCTTGGAATTTGGAACCTGAAAAATGGTTAAAAGTAGCACCAGCCCCTCCATTTACGTTACGACTCTATGCTTAAGACATGGAATAAATAGACTACGTCAACAGAAGCGAAAGCTCCGTAAGAAGCAATGTTAACATTTTGCTTCTCAGAGTCGGTCCTTAATGAAACCAATTTCGAGGTTACGTACAATTATAAAAGTGGAAAAAACATTAAATTTTAAGCGAATTTACAGTACTTCTTCGGTTTAACGATAAATAAGTTAAAAGAAAACTCTTTCAATTCCTTAAAACGTATGTATCCGTTGTTATTCGACCTCTCCAAAACATCGACCTACCGCAAACGTAAACAGTACTTATTGAATCAGCCTCCTTTCGTTATGCTTCGTTGACATGAAAATGGCGGTGGCTTTCGCTTCTATTGACGTTAGTCTCTTTATTCTATGCCAGGGACGAGTCCTATAGGACCCTGGACTCCCGTAAGAGCCAATGTAAAAATTCGTGAGCAGGTAGTAGTGCTGCTATCTCGCGCAGGACCCTCGCAACTCACTGCTGTCATCAGTTGTCGGACTTCACTAAAATCCGTAGGATCACGTACATCTGCAAAAAATCGAATTTTTCACCCTATCTCACGCTGCAGCGAGCTTCTTCTGACGAAAGGGGTCGAAAAATATCAATAATATCCTTATTTTTCAAGAATTAAGCCGCCATATGTGTTATTTTTCAATCGTCGGCTTAACCTCACTTTTGGAGCAGGCGATGGATGAGTCGAGGTTCGGGGGGAAGGATCCTCTGAGTTTACTAGGGTCCTACGCGAGAATGCGCTGCAATCACCCGCTCACAACAGAACGGCGTCTCATAGAACTCGTCCGTGTCTATTATGCACTCTATAGCCCCACATACACGGTGAAAGTGGACCTTAATATTGGCTTAATGTGGGAGTCACCGATGCCATAGAATAATAAGGCTACGCCTATAGAAAGGACACTCTCGCAGATTTCATGACGAAGAAGAAGAACAGGGACCTGGAGCTCTTGAGCTGGAGCTGGCGGGTATTGTTTACATTCAGAATGAAAATGGTGGCAATAGCCAACTGTAACACTCTAACTGTAGCTGATCACATCTGATTTTATCAGTCATCTGGCCAGCATGAGCACGACGAGGCTGTGGAAATCGTTTCCGTTACATTAATTTTGATACTCAAACTCTTTTACTCTGTGACGATGACTTTTACACTTACAAAACATTAGACTCTTCGTTGGCACCACTGACTACATTTCGCAACCCTGCAATTTGCTGGGCCCTACTATTACATTTGACAACCTTGCAAAGAGCTGGCGGGTTCAGAAAAGTATAGGGCAACGGGACCTAACCAAACCTGGACACAGCAGGCGAGAGTCACAACGGCCACTTACGCGAGTGACTAGCTATGTTTATGCGAGCCTCTTAACCTAACTTCAATCGAAACCTGAGTTTGAAACCAAGGTTCAAATCACGGCATAAACGATACGGAACTAACGAAATGTAGGTTTCCGAAATTTGTGTTTGAAACCTTATTTTACACTAAAGACTAGGTTTTCGCACTCCGCATAAACGAACCGGAGGTTGAAATTAGTTGAAATTCGACTTCAAATGCGATTTTCAGGTGCGCGATCGGCAATATGGCGGATTTATTATCATACCGTTCGTAAACAACTGGTGCTTATCCCACGATTTAGCTTTAATTTTGCCATTATTCAACATTTTTTACAATCATAATTTTACTATAATTGTTGCTTAAGCACTTTTACGTGATTCCTTCAGTTATATGTGGCTTACTTATCCTTATTTAGCTAAACGTAGGACGTTATTTTCTAGTGAAGGTGTTTCGTGTCAGATGGAATCCAGGCTTATTACTGCTTTTTCAGATTATTCTTGCAACTCTAATCAACATTTTATGACTACAGAAGCAAAGCAAGCAAAGAGCTTTACAGGCTACAATTGAGTAATAGCCTTACCCACCAGTTCATCATCTGCAGAGAACTTTTTTACTGCATCCGCACGATTTGCCTAGGATTTCAAGATAAGGCACCCTGCTTCCCTTTAAGTAGTGCACCGAATTTTTTCATTTCAATCTACCGATTAAATCTAAAATCTGATCCAATCAGAGCTGCATAGCTCTTGAATTTGTGTGTTATCCGTGTACGTATTTCCTGATTGTCCTACTGGAAGTGTGACTCCAGCCACAACCGTGACCTGCTGACTTATTTCTTTGATCCAATCTCTAGTAAATGATGACTCAAATTCTGAAGCCATCATTTATTGAAACTAGTTCAAAGTTATTGCTCCAAAGTATCGTCACTCTTCTCATACTGATGCAGAAGGAAGGAGATTCTTCGGTGAGTGCTCTGTGATCCAAGATTTTCAATTTGAGATAAGAATAAGGTTTTTATTGAGGCGTGTAACAATTTTTGGTTGTTGAACCACTTGTCATAATTGAGCTTTGGCGTTAGAGATGCATCAACTGTGGAAAGTGGCTCTGCCTGTGCAAAAATATCTTGTGACAGCAGTGAATGTTAGTAAATGCACTTTACAGATAGACTGAGAGCTCCAGATTCCAATCTACCTGTATTATTAAATTCAGAAGGATTTTTGAATTGAGTTCATATCGAATCTCAGTGGGAGAATAATATACAGTGTAAGCGAAAGAATATCAATGGTAAGGTTGGGTTGGTGTCTTAGGTTAGTGAAATGCAATGGCAGGTTCTGAAATCTTGTTTTTCAGTTGCTCTTTACATGAGTCACCTTTGAAAATCAAGTTTAAGAAAAACACACATAGGTAGGCGAACAGTGGTAGGTCGCTTGCCTATTTTCTTCCCGTCTTGCTCATGGACTCGGAGAGCAGTCGGAAAGAGGGGTGAGAAACAGGATTTCAGCGCGTGTCTCTGGGAATGTGGAAATTCAAAATTTGTGAAGCGTCACCAGTTTGTTGAGATTGTCACCGTCCATTGCCTCAAGAGGATTTAGACGCTTCTGCTTCAGCGATACATTGTTGACCTATCAATATCTG
Source organism: Bemisia tabaci (assembly GCF_918797505.1). Lineage (NCBI taxonomy): Eukaryota > Metazoa > Arthropoda > Insecta > Hemiptera > Aleyrodidae > Bemisia > Bemisia tabaci. The sequence continues at coordinate 75,383,734 of NC_092794.1, forward strand.
CTTATTTTGATCATATCTTGAAGGAGGAATTCCCATAAGTATATCCCGATTCTTTATTTGTTTCACTACAATAATGGCAGACATACAATCTTTACAACAGCATGGAGTGAAGGTGCGGTGCTTTGCTTGCGGATTAGCACTCCTACACTTTCAATGCCTATATCTACCTATTGTAAGATCATTAGAAGCTCAATAAACAATATGATGAATTTCTGCGCCTGCCACAATTATTTTTAACATCACTAAAATTACCTATGGCAACTTTTCTGAACTCAGAATGTAAGCTCGAGCATGATTTGGAGGGTTGTTGAGATTAGGTATTCATTCAATTTTAAAGATGAACGTAAAATGATTAAACATCTACTGTCATTTTTCCAACTGTTGCTCAGAAAGTCAGTAAAGGCTTTTCTAGTGAAGATGAAGCCTCCGCTTATATATTGTGGAAAAATTGAACATACACAGGATAAAAGAGTAATACCTAATAATTTATTGAATCAATTCATAGTGGAAAAATGAAGTATAGCTTGTGAAAATGGCGCCAACATGAAATTCAAGTTCAATCGAAAATATGCGCATAAACAGCACCAAAATCGGAAAGTTTGATTTCCCGCGAAAGTCGGGTTACAGCGCCCGCATAAACCCGACGGAGGAAACTTGCATTACAAACTCGGGTTTCGTGAAACCCCGGTTTCGAGCCTCGCATAAACGTAGCTACTCTTCTATAGGCGTTAGCTTTATTATTCTATGCCGATGCGTTGTTGAGCGGTGAACCTTAATATTCGCCGGGCCGACGATTATTAAGGCTCACCGATGGTATTCTGAATCAACGATCACCATCCTCTGCCATCCTCTGGAGGATTGCTCTGTGTTTGGTTTTCTCCCGGTCGTGTAGTGTGGTTAGTGGAGTTTTTTTATTCGTTTTCGCATGCGTTTCGCAATTTTCAGTCATTAAAATGTCTTTCATCGATAGGAACAAGAACGTGAAGAGAACGGTCCTACTTAAAATTATGCCCAAGCCGGGTAAATCATGCAGGAAGTTGCTAGCAGGTAGACCTGGTGTGCACGATGACAAATCCACGAGGGTAGTGGTTCAGCCCAAAAAAGTTATTTCTGAACCTATGAACAATAATTCAGGGTTTTTGCGTTTGGCCCAGATATTCCAGACCAAATTTTCATCAAAAACCAAAGTCTGTCATCGGTGTCAAACTCGCTCCTAATGTAAACAAACGAACGGAGACATAGTCCGGACATAAACAAAGCGGACCCAGAGCGGACTTCCTCGAGATGTTCCAGACTCAATTTCTCAGCGTTAGCGTTTCTTCACCTCGACAAAAGAACTTTCGTCCGCGTCTAACATTTATCCCTTTCGTAAAATCAAATATCAGTTACCCCGTTGATCTGTTCATGGTGATTTCAAGTGAAATTGCGGCGAGATACTCCAACTCCTAATGTAAACAAAGCGGCCTGTACCTGGTCGAGATGTTCCGGACTCATTTCTTCATTTACGTTTCTTCATCTCGACCAAAGAAGTTTCTCGCGCATTCAAAGTAACATTTTCCGGTTCCATTGTTAGAGAAGAAACAAGTCATTTTGTTGTAAGTTAGGATAATATTTGTGTTGATTAAGTGGCTTGAGCATTGGACTACCTGGCTGCGCCTTGCATAGCTGCCTCTATATCAAGATGATTGGGAGAAAAGCTTACTGGTTGATGTGCGAATCTGAATCCTAAATCCCTAGGAACGGTAGTTGTGAAATCCAGACGGATGTACAATGCTAGGTACCTTGCTCCTCACTCACTTTCTTATGGATGTTCGCTGGTCTCTCCAAGGTTCTGGTTTTGCGATGCGTTGAAGCCAATGCTTTAAGTTTAGCTATAACAACCAGGCTTCGGAGATACTAATTAACAATCCTAGCAGTCACCAAATTCTCCAGCAAACCCGCATAGTTGTCTATTAACAGCTGAAGAAGCAATGGAAACCGTATTTACCTATGACAACAAGATTTTTTCCGTTGGAACTCTGATAGTAAGTATGAGGGGGAACTATCACCTTTAAGGCACGTTTCTCTATGAATTTTCTTGTTTTTTGGCATCAAACTAAGTAGAACTCGAGGAAAATGAGGCAAGACTTTACAAGTTACCATGTAATGTTCATCTGCTGAAAAAATAGAATAAAGTCTAAAATTCCTAATGAACATCACCAAGATGGTTCTGCCACCAGCAGTTCATTTTTTAAGGCACGGATCAAATACTGTGGTTATCTATTATTCTCACGGTGCCAATCAAATTATAGGTAAGAAACCTAGTCCTGTAATAATAATGGCATGGAATGACGGGCTCTAATTGGTGACTTGACCATCCCCAATAAGTTATCGAAAGAATTTACTTCTTAAAAGATCCTTTGCGAATAAAGCCAAGTAAATATGCGGATGAAAGTCCTGTGTGATATGTGAAATGTACTTATTCAAAGTAATTTCAAAGGGAAGGGATGAAATGTTCAAAAGGTAACGTCCAAATTTGCAAAGTTGTAGAGGCGCTAGGCACAAATTGGACAAGGTGCCGCTAAGTAATTATTAAATGAATTTTTTATTGTTATTAATTACGGAAAAGAGGAAAAGAGAATCAGGCCGAATGCCAAAATCCAAAATTCGAAAAGTGTAGGGGCCGAACCGAGCGGAGTTCAATCGTCGACATCGGCAGAAGTCGAATTCGAAAAAAGGGCAGTCGTCGACTCGAAGCGAACGAGTCGAATGGTTCCGCGAACTGCCGCGAATGTCATGAACATTCGCCGGGGCGAGTTCGGACGAGTTTGTTATTGTTTCTCATTAAACTAACCCCTTTTGAGGACATTAGTAATAGTGATAGTACATCTACCTATTTAATAGTCAAGAATGTCTAATATTTTTCACTGAATAAATTTTCGCATGTCGTCGGATAAATTATTTTTTTGGCAGTGTGTCTGTTAGTAGTAATTTCTTGCCTAGCCACTGCTGTTCATTGTCGGAACGGTGGGAAGTTAATCGAAGCTGTTCAATCCGGAAGTGTTTTTGAGTCAGTTTAAATTAATTAATTAATTTCTTTTTCAGTCTGAGCCCTAATTGAGTGGACATTCTACGACTTTCGTGTAGGTAGGTGGAAAAATCCACTTTTTGAGGAAAAAGTAGTCTTTCAGCAGTTCATAGATTATCTCCACTCGCTACCACGCCAAAGGAGCATATCATTGCGTCTGATCATTGAAGGTTTCTTGAGAACCAAGTTGATGAAAAATGCAGATGAAACTGTAGCTTTTCTTGTTCTTGAAAAACTTTAATGGCAGATTTTCTCATACAGCGAGGGAAACGTCTCTGCTCCATGGTCATAGTCGCCATGACTGAAGATTTCTTCGGTGGTAAAGTTCCTTATGACCTTTAATACGCTTTAATATCACAGGTCTTTACATCTACTTCATTGTAAGTTGCTTTCAAGCCTCTACTTTGACAACTTTATTCTTGATGTGGAAGCCAACGTTTTGTTACCCACAGGAGTTACTTGGAAATAAATACATTCATGTAGGATACCTAGAATTTACTACCGACACAGTTTCCTTTGCTTCAATCTGCTTTTGCGCAGTTCCTCATACTGTAACGTGACAAGACTGAGTCATAGAAGGGTGCCTCGGCTCCCTACTAAAGAGAGACAGGGTGCTGAAAACACGAACACAAAAAGATAAGAGGATGAAACACTAAGTATACTTGACTGCAAAAGTGAAAGAGCCGGCTGAGGCCCAGCCTCAAAGAAGTACAACTGGAACTTCTCACACTAGTCCTAATCGGAACATTTTAATTCAAACATGGAAAAAGTTATGACATAGGTACCTATCGAGCATTCTTTTTGCACATCGCGGTAGGACATGATACTTTCAAAGACGAGAAAAATCAAGTTTATTTTCCATGAAATTAAAAAAAAAAATAGGGATTTTCACCGCGACTTGTTTCTGAAAACACAGAAATGAGACATTGATTTTTACACTTAACTTCATAAGAGTTTTCCACTTTCATTGAAGAAATTTGAAGTTCATTTTCTAAATCCTTCCATTTTAAGGGGATGCACAATGAAGGTGACATCACTTAACCACAATCCTATCTGCAGTTGCATCATTTCAGATGTTCTTAAATTTTTTACTATTTTGAAGCATAACGGATCAGTACATGAAGAAAAATTGCATGTAATGCACCGATTCTGAGATGCTATCAATCCATATTCCTTGCACAATGGAAATTTTTCTAGGTTCACCATTGATGTGTATGTCTAATCACATTAAAAGATAAAAATAAATAAAAAAAGCCACTTAGCGCCCCAGCTGGGTCTTATTAGAAAAGATATTAAAAAAACTTAAATTCCCTCCAAGTATCAGAATGGAAAAATCCTGAAGACCTTTCTCTTCAAATCATGGTGCAAAATTAAGAGGAGAACGTTTCTCCAAAGTTCATTTTCAATTAAGTCTATTATTGGACATAGCCTTTCTCTGATGAAGAGAAGGAAGACATTAATGGTGACGCTAGGCTTTCATTGCTCATCAGTCGTGGTCAAATTAAAAATCGAGACCTGTTTACTTAGGTATCTACTTTAAGGGTCAGAAACAAAGCATAAATTTAGTTTTATTTACAACCATTGATGGAATTTCCTGATCCATTATGGCTCTCGTTCTGCTAAGAGAGCTACTTAAACTTAGAGGTCTTTAGTGTCGTCCACGGCAAGGACAAGCAGCCTATACATAATGCTCCATTTGCAACAAACGATAAAATGAAAAGTAAAATAAAATGAAAATGCACAATGGTGAACTAGGTTCGATTGGTTCGGTGCGTTCGGGCATCGACGTATGACCGTTCGCGAATCGACCTCTGACCGTTCGCCACGAATCGACCATTGCCGATGTCGACCTTTGCTACTCGTTCGGCCGAACCTTCTTTGAGATTAAGGGCGGCGAGCGGCAACCTGATTGGCTACGAAGATTGCCGAGCATGGCCGAAGGCCTACTCGCCGCTTGGTAGGTGTTGACGGCGGTTTGACAAACAGAAGTTTTTGGTGAAATGTGGTCCGGAATATCTGGGCCAATCTGTTCACTCATAATTCACCTACCCAAAATAATCATAATATGTTCGGTTGGAATTTCTTTCATGGTTGAAAATAACAAAAAACAATCAACACATAACCTTCAATATTCACGTGCACTTCCAGAATTTTAAAAAACCAAACAAGATAAGTCACTGTTGTCAGGGTTGTATAAATATGTTCACTAACCCATTTGAACTCTTAAGAAACATTTGTATTGGGCCTCTAGCTCGGCAACAATGCTAGGCCCTGCCGATTTAATCGTGTAACTGCTGTTTAAAGTGACTTTGAAGGTCACCGCTCAACAACGCATCGGTGACTCCCACATTAAGCCAATATTAAGGTCCACTTTCACCGTGTATGTGGGGCTTATGTTATGTACTCTAGAGTACCTTTATAGGCAGAGTATGGCCATTTCTGTTCCTGTTTTTCATTGGTCGCGAGCAAATAGGCTGACACGATGCTCTTTGGGCCGTAAATACACAAACAATATGGCTGTTATCAGCAAGCAAGATTGAGGTTATGCACATCTTACATCCTCCTGTGATAAAGGTGAAAGGCGATTTAACGATGTTTTCATGGGTTTTTCGTGTGTTATTCGTAGACATGCTAGTTTAAATTGTTACTGCCGCATAATTGTCGATGTTACTTTGAGCTGCCATTTTGTTTGTTTATTTACGGCCCTAAGAGCATCATGAAGCCTAAAAACTCGTTGACCAATCAAAAAGCGGAACAGTTTTCCTGTAGTCATAAGATACGAATGGCCATACTCTGTCTATAAAGGCACTCTAATGTACCTACTCACCTGGAGTGGTAACTATTAAAGTAACAATCTTACTTCAATAGCTACGTTTATGCGAGGCTCGAAACCGGGGTTTCACGAAACCCGAGTTTGTAATGCAAGTTTCCTCCGTCGGGTTTATGCGGGCGCGGTAACCCGACTTTCGCGGGAAATCAAACTTTCCGATTTTGGCGCTGTTTATGCGCATATTTTCGATTGAACTTGAATTTCATGTTGGCGCCATTTTCACAAGCTATACTTCATTTTTCCACTATGAATTGATTCAATAAATTATTAGGTATTACTCTTTTATCCTGTGTATGTTCAATTTTTCCACAATATATAAGCGGAGGCTTCATCTTCACTAGAAAAGCCTTTACTGACTTTCTGAGCAACAGTTGGAAAAATGACAGTAGATGTTTAATCATTTTAAGTTCATCTTTAAAATTGAATGAATACCTAATCTCAACAACCCTCCAAATCATGCTCGAGCTTATATTCTGAGTTCAGAAAAGTTGCCATAGGTAATTTTAGTGATGTTAAAAATAATTGTGGCAGGCGCAGAAATTCATCATATTGTTTATTGAGCTTCTAATGATCTTACAGTAGGTAGATATAGGCATTGAAAGTGTAGGAGTGCTAATCCAGTAAAGCACCGCACCTTCACTCCATGCTGTTGTAAAGATTGTATGTCTGCCATTATTGTAGTGAAACAAATAAAGAATCGGGGTATACTTATGGGAATTCCTCCTTCAAGATATGATCAAAATAAGCGGATACTGATAGGTCAACAATGTATCGCTGAAGCAGAAGCGTCTAAATCCTCTTGAGGCAACGGACGGTGACAATCTCAACAAACTGGTGACGCTTCACAAATTTTGAATTTCCACATTCCCAGAGACACGCCCTGAAATCCTGTTTCTCACTACTCTTTCCGACTGCTCTCCGAGTCCATGAGCAAGACAGGAAGAAAATAGGCAAGCTACCTACCACTGTTTGCCTACCTATGTGTGTTTTTCTTAAACTTGATTTTCAAAGGTGACTCATGTAAAGAGCAACTGACAAACAAGAGTTCAGAACCTGCCATTGCATTTCACTAACCTAAGACACAAACCCAACCTTACCATTGATATTCTTTCGCTTAGACTGTATATTATTCTCCCACTGAGATTCGATATGAACTCAATTCAAAAATCCTTCTGAATTTAATTATTCAGGTAGATTGGAATCTGGAGCTCTCAGTCTATCTGTAAAGCGCATTTACTAACATTCACTGCTGTCACAAGATATTTTTGCACAGGCAGAGCCACTTTCCACAGTTGATGCATCTCTAACGCCAAAGCTCAATTATGACAAGTGGTTCAACGACCAAAAATTGTTACACGCCTCAATAAAAACCTTATTCTTATCTCAAATTGAAAATCTTGGATCACAGAGCACTCACCGAAGAATCTCCTTCCTTCTGCATCAGTATGAGAAGAGTGACGATACTTTGGAGCAATAACTTTGAACTAGTTTCAATAAATGATGGCTTCAGAATTTGAGTCATCATTTACAAGAGATTGGATCAAAGAAATAAGTCAGCAGGTCACGGTTGTGGCTGGAGTCATACTTCCAGTAGGACAACCAGGAAATAGATACATGGATACCACACAAATTCAAGAGCTACGCAGCTCTGATTGGATCAGATTTTAGATTTAATCGGTAGATTGAAATGAAAAAATTCGGTGCACTACTTAAAGGGAAGCAGGGTGCCTTATCTTGAAATCCTAGGCAAATCGTGCGGATACAGTAAAAAAGTTCTCCGCAGATGATGAACTGGTAGGTAAGGCTATTACTCAATTGTAGCCTGTAAAGCTCTTTGCTTGCTTTGCTTCTGTAGTCATAAAATGTTGATTAGAGTTGCACGAATAATCTGAAAAGCAGTAATAAGCCTGGATTCCATCTGACACGAAACACCTTCACTAGAAAATAACGTCCTACGTTTAGCTAAATAAGGATAAATAAGCCACATATAACTGAAGGAATCACGTAAAAGTGCTTAAGAAGCAATTATAGTAAAATTATGGTTGTAAAAAGTGTTGAATAATGGCAAAATTAAAGCTAAATCGCGGGATAAGCACCAGTTGTTTACGAATGTTATGATAATAAATCCGCCATATTGCCGATCGCGCACCTGAAAATCGCATTTGAAGTCGAATTTCATTTCAACTAATTTCAACCTCCGGTTCGTTTAAGCGGGGTGCGGAAACCTACTCTTTAGTGTAAAATAAGGTTTCAAACACAAATTTCGGAAACCTACATTTCGTTAGTTCCGTATCGTTTATGCCGTGATTTGAACCTTGGTTTCAAACTCTAAGAGGCTCGCATAAACATAGCTATTGTTTGAAGTAAAAAAAATTATTTTATTTTTATTACAGCAATTTAAATATCCTATTAATCGTGTCGGGGGGGGGGGGCGGTGCTCCTTCTTATTATTTCAAGGACTGTAAAGCAGAGTTGCCGACCAAAAATTCAGGAAAAAAGGAAAATGACCATATTTACATGCAACTTTTGTCCTAGGGGGTGAGGGGGGGGGGGGGTTAAGTTGACACCCCCCCCCCCCCCCCGGCACACTCTGTGTGCCACTTCCGTAGAAAAAAATGTTAAATGCATGGAAATATGTCGAGTGCACATTTGAAGGCTCTCAAAACAGTTTTTCTCAACTTTTTCTTCATTTTGCCCGTTAAAAACCAAAAAGTCGCTCCAAAAAAAAAAAAAAAAAAAAAAAAAAAAACCGGCTCCATCCCAGATTTTGCGGTTTGTTTTCCCTCTTTCTATAGACCTCCTAGAGCAAGATTCTGCAAAAACACCGCGGGTGGTATTCATAAGTTATTTAAAAGTTTTAAACCACTCCGTGAAGCACAATGATATGTTGCTAGATTTTCTGTAATTTTCCCAGTATTGTCTTTAGGTATTTCTGACTATCGCATTTAGACTTCCTCGCTTTGATTTCTTTCGACAGGTGATCATGTGTGATCTGAAAGCTCGGTCTTGTTAATTCACCAACCACACAGACAGAAGACAGACGCGACAAGGGTTTTGTGAATCTACGAACCTCAAATTTTTTGAGTTTATGAAGTGAATTTCAAAACTCCTCCTGAATTTGGATGTTTCATGATTTTGATGTCTGGATTTTTAAAGAAGTTGCAACTTCTTTCTTGCAACTCGAATTTTAATTTGTTTCAGCATGGACGATGAGATTTTAACCACTCTTAAAATTCTAATCATTGGCGAAAGTGGTGTGGGAAAATCCAGGTATGTGTATTCTGTTACTATCCATGAGAGATTATTGGGAGCAGAAAAATGTATGCACTGTGCGAACATTGCCACAACTATGGCGTCATTTCCGTAACCCTGAGAAATAAAAATATATTTATCGAAAGAAAAAAAAAATATTTCTCAAGAAAAAAAAAATATATGTAGAAATTATTTTTCACCCGTAGAAATACTTTTGCTACTTCGAATTTTTTTTTTTTTTTTTGCTTTGGAGAAATATTTTTTTTATCTCAGAAAAAAAATTCGCCGTAGAAATATTTTCACCGCTCCTGACAAAAAAAAAATCTCGAGAGAAAAATATATTTCTCAGGAAAAAAATATATCTCTGAAAAAAAATTATTTCTCAGGAAATAAAATATTTCTCAGAAAAAAAATATATTTCTGCAGAACGGAGTGTTCACTGCTGCCAGCTTGTGCAGGCCGCTGGAAATGATTTCGACAAGGAACGTGGGATGTGGATCGATGGGTGGATCGTGGGATGTGGCGCGAAATGGCGCGAAGAGTTGAATCTTTCGCGGGAAACTTCCGGCCGGACGTAATAATTGCGGAATAAAACGTCCGCGTTTATTCCGGGGAAATTAGGATTTTTTCAGCGATTGCATGTCCATCCGGGCAAATTATTTTCTCATAACCAGTGCGATGAAGCCAAAAGACACCATTACATATTCTTTCAAACAAGGATAACTAGGAAATAAAAAAGAATGAATGGAAAGTTTTGATACATCACGCTTCTCTGCTGATCTTTGTCCGGAATTTGAGTTTTGGCAATAAGGAATAAAGTTGAGAAGTGGCAGAGTTCTTTAATCAATGTCCTGATGGATGAATATATCTTTCTTTACAAGAAGACTATCGTAAATGAAGAGAATGTTATAAAACAATTTCTGAAAATCCTTCTTTTCAAGGAATGCAAAGAGGAAAAAATACAATTCTAGCGAATGCATACACGTTTACTCGTGCTGTGCGCTCTTTTTTTGAAGGCTCTGCCCACACTAGCAGAAAGACTCAGAACTTTGCGCGGAAGTTAAAGCTGGCTACCTCCTGTACCACCAAAAGACGACAAAATTACAAATTACAATATTTATCCTTTCGGGAAATGAGAGATTTTGCCGCCTTGCTACTTTTTAATTTTCATTCTGAATTCTAATTTCGTTTTATCGATACATACATGAAAGCCGCTTTCATAGCCCTCTTTGGTGCTAGGCGACATCCAGCCGCCGATGTCCTCTATCCTCTCGAAGCCCTTCAGGGAGTTTCCACTCCCTCATTTCCTCTGAATAAGCAAAACAAAAAATGCTCCTTTAATTCCTCTAAAATCCTTTATCTTTGTCGATACTTACGTATGTTTAAGGAAATTCCAAAATTTGCTGACCCCCCAAGTTTTAAAAGTCGGAAACAATGCTTTTCTTTTGGGAGAGAGCAAATTTTTCTGAATGAATCATTTAAATGTATTTCTTTTAAATCCTTTGAAACTTTTTGAGTGTCGGACGGAACGTTTAGACATTACCATTCAGGGTCCCGATTTTGCCGAATTTGCGTTTTTATATTTTTAAATGATTTTTGAAGTCAGCGATGTAAGGAGCCATCTAGCGGTATAGATTCGAGTGTAAAAATGACTGATGCAGAGCAGTAAGCTGTAGTAAAAATGAAAGAACACAAATTCGGCAAAATCGGAACCCTGAATGGTAATGTCTAAACGTTCCGTTTGACACTCAAAAAGTTTCAAAGGATTTAAAAGAAATACATTTAAATGATTCATTCAGAAAAATTTGCTGTCTTTTTATTTCCTAGTTATCCTTGTTTGAAAGAATATGTAATGGTGTCTTTTGGCTTCATCGCACTGGTTATGAGAAAATAATTTGCCCGGATGGACATGCAATCGCTGAAAAAATCCTAATTTCCCCGGAATAAACGCGGACGTTTTATTCCGCAATTATTACGTCCGGCCGGAAGTTTCCCGCGAAAGATTCAACTCTTCGCGCCATTTCGCGCCACATCCCACGATCCACCCATCGATCCACATCCCACGTTCCTTGTCGAAATCATTTCCAGCGGCCTGCACAAGCTGGCAGCAGTGAACACTCCGTTCTGCAGAAATATATTTTTTTTCTGAGAAATATTTTATTTCCTGAGAAATAATTTTTTTTCAGAGATATATTTTTTTCCTGAGAAATATATTTTTCTCTCGAGATTTTTTTTTTGTCAGGAGCGGTGAAAATATTTCTACGGCGAATTTTTTTTCTGAGATAAAAAAAATATTTCTCCAAAGCAAAAAAAAAAAAAATTCGAAGTAGCAAAAGTATTTCTACGGGTGAAAAATAATTTCTACATATATTTTTTTTTTCTTGAGAAATATTTTTTTTTCTTTCGATAAATATATTTTTATTTCTCAGGGTTACGGAAATGACGCCATACTCACACCACTTTGTAGTGTGTCTATACACCCGTAGGGCTTACATTTTTCTTTTCTTGGCATTACAGTACCAATTCTATATGTGAAAATGGTAACCTACTTTTGAAAAACCTTCTGTTGCAACTGTTCATTATTTTACCAGCTATTGATAGGAGACTCAACTCATTTCTAAAAGTGACTCAAATCTTTTCCTCGCCACCACTGAGGTAGTGTCAAAAGATTGTCTTCCTCAATTTTTCTGTTTTTAAGACAGATAATTTGGGTAAGTGGTAGGAATAATCATAACTGTGACTATCATAAAAATTTTCTTTAAGCGCAATTAGTCAATTAGGTTTTCGAAATGGCGCTGTCCAGTTGAGCAGGAATGCAAAATGACATTAATAACGGGTTTTACCGACTGGCGGAACGAATGAATCCATGGTTGAATTCAGCAATTGACCCCGAAACTGCACGGAATCGGTGCTCATTCGTGTTGAGCGGTGCATACAATGTTCAATGTGCGTGTTTCACTGTTGCTATGTAGAGTACCTTTATTGCTATGTAATATTAGAAGACCTTTGTTCGTTGATATAGGTGAAGTGCGCAGGTGATTTCGAATTCGCATTATGAGCTATCAATTTGTGAAATCTTCACTTACTTTTCCATGCCATTGCCTATCACTTCTAGCATTGATTCACTATTATTTTTAGATGGAAACAAAGAAGTTTCATCATTAATAATTTGTATGAAGAGTTGAATTTATCCTCTGATACTGCGATGTCCGATTGACTTGTAAGTTATCATTGTCAACTGGACACATTCTGTCTTCAACCCCAGATGAGTAGGGCCTAGCCTCAGTGTGAGTAAAACATTCAAGTTGCTTTTTCTCTGTTTGAGGGGTGGCTCATAAAATATAAGACACCCAAAGGGGTGTTTGAGTGAGTGTCACACCATTATATTTTGAAATGCTAACGAATGGGGCCTTAGGTCACTAAGGCATTACGAAAGGGGAGGGAGAGTGATCAATCGAAAATTGAGCACTATGTATGTAATGAATAGTCTCCTATCTGTATATTCCTATTTATAATTAATTTTCACTCAAAGAGGTGTGGTTAGTTTGAGTACTTCCATTTAGAATGAATATTCTGGAAATTTTCATTCCTCAGAATATTCTTGCAATAATGGTATAGTTATGGTTTAAAACATATTTAGTAATATTGATAGTTACTAAGGTTTCACTGCGATTGCTTCCAGTAAATGCCATGTTTCATAGCCTGCCGTTAAAATTTCATGAAACCAGGCAACCTTGAAGGTCAATCTGCTGTTATCTAATGCACGACCTTGGTTCTCAAAAAATATTCAGTGGCTCAGCTTCCTTGTTGGTGACTTTTAAGGCTCCCCTCAATTGTTGATTTCTCACCTCGAGTTATTGGGGTCTTAAACGATATGTGTTAACAAAGCAGCGACAAGCCACTGAGAAAGCGGTCAGGTTCACTTGCATAATAAGAGAAATGAGACCTATTTATTAACACTTAAACGGGCAGAACATTTGTACAGGATCAACTGTTTTGATCGACTTTAAACAACTGGTGATATCATTTTCAGGGTACAGTAAGATAATATATGAATATAAGTATAAGGTGACCCAATGACACGGAAAGAGCAGTTACAAATAAAATCAAAGAGGCAAGATACTCTAGAATAGCAACTCCACATAGGACACTCTAGAATAGCAACTCCACATAGGTAAACTGTTACAAATGTCAGGACAAGATTCACTCAAAACCAATCCCGCAGAATGAAATTGAAAAACTCAAGAGGACTGAATTTTCAGCAATTCAATACCCATTACATAAATGCCACTACCAACTAAAACGAGGCCATAATAAGAAACACTTAAAATTGAAGGAAAAAAGCTGCTACCCTTATTAAAGTAAGATAAGAATGTACAAGACAAAAAAAAATGAACAAAAGAGACAAGTAAGGCCTGCGGCGGAGGTGGATAATTTAATTTCTTTGAATATGTTTAATTATTTAAAATAGTTACTTGACATCATCGCTGGAACATCAATGACACCTAATAATCTAATACATACATATACATACAGGGTGGGCATAAAGTAACTGAAAAGTGTCTATAACTTTGAACAAAAAGAGATAAAGGGTTCCGGTTTGGACCATTGTTCATTGTGGGAAGGGGCTGATTTTTCCAGGGGAGCTCATTAATAGGGCCCCCTAAGGGAGCCCCCTACCCCCAGGGGGGGCAGCTCGAGATTTTCAAATGGTAACCCCCCCCCCCCTTTGTGATACCTCATTCGAAATATCCGGAGGTATTTCAGCACGAGAAAAACGAATCTTTTATCGGATTTTTGAAATTTCGAAAACGTTTCAAATGGCGGCAAAAAATGTATGGAAATCCATATCACGGCTGTTCACCGATCGATTAACACGAAAGTGAAGTTCCCCCCCCCCCCCCCTGTAAAGTAAAACCCTGAAGTAAAACCACTCCTCGAGTAGGAGGGGTTGCCATTTTCACTTTCGTGTTAATCGATAGGTGAACAGCCGTGATATGGATTTCCATACATTTTTTGCCGCCATTTTAAATGTTTTCGAAATTTCAAAAATTCAATGAAAGATTTGTTTTTCTCGTGCTGAAATACCTTCGGATACCAAGTCTCATACAAATCCAACGATAAGCAGCCTAAATACCCACTTCCCGCTCTAGGCCGCCATTTTAACCGCCGCAATTTTGAAAAGGACTGACTTTTCTGGAAAACTAATGCCAGAGTCGTTTTTTTCGTCCTGAAAAACCCTTGGAATCTCAGTTTCAGACCAATCCGCCGATAAAAAACGGAGATGCCAAATTTCCGCCATTTTGTCAAAAATCAACATTTTGACCTACAGTTTGCGCCAAAAATTTTCTTTTTTATTATCTTTCGAATGAGGTATCACAAAGGGGGGGGGGGTTGCCATTTGAAAATCTCGAGCTGCCCCCCCTGGGGGGGGGGGCTCCCGTGGGGGGCCCTATTAATGAGCCCCCCTGGAAAAATCAGCCCCTTCCCACAATGAACAATGGTCCAAACCGGAACCCTTTATCTCTTTTCGTTCAAAGTTATAGACACTTTTCAGTTACTTTATGCCCACCCTGTAGGTAAAAATGTGATATGTTTATTTTAAAATGCCCATATATACCTGGTAATTTTGGGTTTCTAAACAAACAGCGAAGTTTTTGTACAAAAAGCGCACCATACATAAGTAACTGGTCGAGAAAGAAGTGATAATTAACTGTTGGCCTCTATTCCGTCCGTTTGAACAACTCCAGTAATAACCATACTTTTTGTTCCAGTTTATTACTGCGGTTCAGTGATGATAGTTTTGACCCATCCCAAGCATTGACAATTGGTGTTGACTTCCGGACCAAAAAGGTTAATGTGGATGGAAATCTTGTTCGCTTAGCCATTTGGGTAAGTTATTTTTAACACACAAGACATAATCCGTCTATACAGGGTTATCCAAAAGTCACTGACCACCCTTGTAACTTTTTTCCAAATTGAGATAGAAGTTTGGCAATGTTCCTCGGTCTAAAGCAGCAACTTTTTGGTCCCCCCAAAATTTTGGGGGGCGGGGCCTAACTTTTTTTTTTCAAATGGCAACCCCCCTTTTGTGATGCCTCATTCGAAAGATAATAAAAAAAAAAAAATTTGGCGCAAACCGCAGGTCAAAATATTGATTTTTTACAAAATGGCGGCCGGTCAAAGTTCAAAATGGCGGAAATTTGGCAACTCCGTTTCTTATCGGCGGATTGGTCTGAAATTCAGCACCTAAGGGTTTTTCGAGACGAGAAAAACGATTCTGGCATTGGTTTTCCAGAAAAGTC
This sequence comes from Bemisia tabaci, assembly GCF_918797505.1. Taxonomy (NCBI): domain Eukaryota; kingdom Metazoa; phylum Arthropoda; class Insecta; order Hemiptera; family Aleyrodidae; genus Bemisia; species Bemisia tabaci. The sequence goes on from NC_092794.1 coordinate 75,399,188, forward strand.
TGTCCTTTTCAAAATGGCGGCCTAGCGCGGGAAGTGGATATTATACTTATGGGCTGCATATCGTTGGATTTGCATGAAACTTGGTATCTGGGGGTATTTCGGCACGAAAAGAACGAATCTTTCATTGGATATCTGAAATTCCGACAAATACAAAATGGCGGCGGAAAATTGGCGGGATATCAGTTTTACGGCTGTTTACCGGTGGATTCGCATGAAATTCGATATCGATTATTTAATATTTCAACAATCTGACGGAAGATTCCTTTTTATCCAGCCAAAAACCACCAGGATATCGAATTTCATGCGAATCCATCAGTAAACAGCTGTAAAACTGATATCCTGCCATTTTTCCGCCGCCATTTTGAAATTTGTCGGAATTTCAGATATCCAATAAAAGATTCGTTCTTCTCGTGCCGAAATACCCCCGGATACCAAGTTTCCTGCAAATCCAACGAAAAGCAGCCTAAATATCCACTTCCCGCGCTAGGCCGCCATTTTGAAAAGGACAGACTTTTCTGGAAAACCAATGCCAGAATCGTTTTTCTCGTCTCGAAAAACCCTTAGATGCTGAATTTCAGACCAATCCGCCGATAAAAAAGGGAGATGCCAAATTTCCGCCATTTTGAACTTTGACCGGCCGCCATTTTGTCAAAAATTAACATTTTGACCTGCAGTTTGCGCCAAAAATTTATTTTTTTTTATTATCTTTTGAATGAGGTATCACAAAGGGGGGGTTGCTATTTGAGAAAAAAAGTTAAAAAGTTAGCCCCCGCCCCCCTTAGGGGAGGCCCCCCCTCAAAATTTTGGGGGGACCAAAAAGTTGTTACTTTAGACCGAGGTACATTGCCAAAGTTTCAAGCTTCTATCTCAATTTGGAAAACAGTTACAGGGGTGGTCAGTGACTTTTGGATAACCCTGTATACAACGATGATAATGAAATTCGTTTCTTCAGGGGATATTTGGATTTCAATTCAGCAGAAAAAAATCTGTGTGATTACAGTCAACATCTCAAAACCGTGCAACTTCAAAATCGCACAACTTCTTTGCTTTATAAGTACTGGGTTAATGCACAGTAATAAAATTTACACGGTGTTTTTCCTTTATAATGAACAATTTTCCGCAGAAAAATAGAAATTATTTGCTATCTGAGGTATTCTTTTAGATTAAGATCAGGGTGTTTAGCACCTGGGAAAACCGGGAAATGACAGGGAATTTTATTTTGCAAGCAATTTCCGTGTCAGGGAAATCAAAAAATACGAATTTTTCGGGAAATGTTTCACGAATTTTACTCTCATGGAGATTTGTATCAAAATTTCTACCAGAGTTTCTGCTCTTGTCTTTTAAGCTTTATGAATTAGACCAAAATATCTGGCATAAGTTTAGGTACCATACATTTTTCTGTATGTATCACATTATATTCCTAAAATATGAAAAAATTCTTACTTTCATGTAATCAGTTCAACTGTATCAAAAATTAGGAATATTTTTCTTTTTTTTTCAGGGAAAGATTTTTTCCGTCTGTCAGGGAATTTTAAACTTTTTCCTGGTCTTTTGGCCATTTCGTCAAGGAAATCGGCGATATGTCAAGGAAATTTTTTATTTAAATTGCTAGTCATTCTGAAGATGAAGAGGCTTAATTTTTGCAACACTTATGTCACAATAATTCCCTCCGGATAAATGTGATCCATTTTTGACATCGTGTTTTTGTGTGCGTTTTTTTCTTTCCTTATGCTAGTTATTCCATGAAATAACACAGTTTTCTAGATTTAAATTGTAGGTTTCCTACGTTTTTCCATCATTTTAGGTGATAACTTCAAGTCCATCACATGACACTGAGCAAGGCTGATGAGTTTCGAATAGGTTCCCATAAGTTTGTGGTATGTTGTGTTGTGTAGGCAATAGGTGATTCTCATCATCAATCTTAGGTGTTGACATTAAAACACCGTCAAATCATCCATGACGCCTCGAATATTAATTTCATCTCTATGAATGGTCATAGACAGCTGAGTTTTGGTCAAAAATAGACATTTACCATGCCTAGACAAGAATGTTACCAATGATTTTTTGGTTTTGTTCGACAAAACATCAAATTTTAACACGGATCAGTTGCATATGTATACTTGAAGTGAAAACTCATAGCCTCCTCTAAATTTCAATCCAATTTTTCTACTATGAATTATTAGTAAGACATAATCGACACTTTGAGCCCCCTTTTGCCCCTTACGTAATGTTTAAAAATCCTGATTTTCTGGTCATTATCTGATCAGAACGACTAGAAGTTTAAAAGCGCGAAAATTCATAACATAAGGTTGAAGCGGGAGCGCAGGTGACCTTGGGTTCAGAAACATACAAGGTTCCCATATGCTGCATCTACTTTGAAAAATCACACCTCCGTTTCTCATCGTTTCCCCAGAATGAACGCAGGCTTAAACCTGCAACCCACCACTTTCATTTAGTACTGTTTTTTTTTTTTGCTCCTTGGAATCGATCCGGCGATAATCAATCATCCAATCAATTCCACACCAATTCTCATGCATGCGCTTTCAAGTTGTTTTTGAACAGCTGATAGGCTTTCAATAGAATAGAATAAAATTTATTGTTTCACTGTGTAAAAAGAAAAAAATGAAAACAAAGTCATAGTTCAAGAGTAGAGAGGTAACAATGAGTAGATACTAAAGTACAGAAACTAACACTTATTACAACAATTTATTTTAAACAGCTCATTTCTCTTCCAGGTATTCTTTTGTGGTGAAGTGTACCTTATCTTTAAAACATTTTTGAATAGTAATTTAAAATAAATGTGGGTGGTCAATTTTTTTAATACTTTCCGGCAACGAATTTTAAAGTTATATAAAATTGCTTTTGACAACTTTTTTATCTACCTTATCTTCTACTTTTATGTTGTTCATAATTTTATTATTGTAGCCAGGATTGTCTCTGCTAAAGAGAGAGACCTATTTTCATTCATAAAGAGAATTGATTCCTATATGTACAGGGTTATGACCGTTAACATTTTCTGCTCTTTAAAAATAGCTCTACATGAGCTTCTATAATCTAATCCATACGTATTCCTTAGAATTTACTTTTGTAAAACAGGGACTTCTTGCGCACTTGATGCACCACCCCAAAAGATAATTGCATTTTTAACGTTGACTTTACAAACGCATAATATATATTAAGAAGGTCCTTTTTTGGCAAAATTTTTTCGAGTCTTTTAATGGCGTAGCTGTAGGATCCTTCCCTTTTCACAACACTCTTTATGTGTTCTTGCCAGGACACATTTTCTTGTAAAATCAAACCGAATAGCTTGGTTGATTTAACTTTCGCCAATTGATTCTTTCCATAAGTTATTTCTTGGAACTCTGCCCTCTTATTGAACAAGATGCAAACTGATTTGATAAAATTAAAGTTTAAATTCATGGCTTAAAAAACGCCATAAAGATTTTTTAGATCATTTTCAGCCTGCAATAGCAGCTGGAGCATATTAAGGTGTTTGAACATTACCGTTTTGTTATCAACAAAATCAGTTGCTGTTCCATACTCTAGAATTTTGTTTATATAGGCAATATACATACAGCAAGAATAAGAGAGGACCGAGGATGTTCCCCTGGGGAATACTTATTTCAATGATAATAATCTTATTTATAAAGCATAAATCTAAAGAAAATAACAAGAAATTCTAACATATATTATAGAAAGTAGTTAATTGTGCCAGTATCTTGTTTGCTATGGGAGTATTGATTTAATTTTTTGTGTACATTGTTTTGAAAACAGGACACTGCTGGACAGGAAAGATTTCGCACTCTAACACCCAGTTACTATCGTGATGCGCAAGGAGCCATTCTAGTCTTTGATGTCACCAATCGGAAGTCTTTTGAAAAACTAGAAACTTGGTTAAATGAACTCGACACTTACGCTACAAAAAGCAGCTTGAAGAAAATGGTGGTTGGTAACAAAACAGATATGGTAAGCTTCATTTACACGCGTAAGAGCCGCTTTCACAGCAGCTTTCTCTGGCGCTCTATAATATTTAATCCAGTAAGGACAAAATGTGTGAGCAAGCAAATTGGTCCCCTTTAGAACCTTCAATCCACAACCGGTCATTGACCTTGATTAATTTTGGGGACATCGATTTTCCCCCATTTTATACTGTCATAACTTTTAGAATGACAATGAGAGGGATAGTTTGTTTCAATTTCACATCTACTTTTTACATTATAAAACAGCAAGTCATTTATATTGACTCACACTGTAATTCACACGAGACATTACTGAAATCCCAATGGAGATTAGCAACAATAAAACTCTCACATAAAAAAGAACCATTCCAACCAAATGTTCAAGAGACATATAAAACTGCACAGTAGGTGAAGAGGTTGGTCTAAAAAATAGCTTTTTGGTGCTAAAGGACAATTACTTTGGGATCTGACTACTTGAAAGGCCCAAGTTGATGTAGATGTGCCATCTTCAATGGCTTTTATGAAAATTAAATTAGGATATTTTCAAGTTTCGGGGGTGGTGAGTTTTCACTTCCACAAAATCAAATTAAATACCCTCTTTTATTTTTGCCGCAATTAGTTTCAAAAGGTTGTGCTCTGTTTATATTATTTACAAACAGCAAATGTGTCAGATTGTTTACTTTCATATTACATAGTTGTTGAGTATGCTTGTGTTCACGGACAAGTTTGGGTAGGTGGCTTAACCACTCAATGGAACCCTGAAGGTGGACGTTTTTGAAAACAGTGCACTTAAGTACTGAAGTACTTTAATCTAGTACTCAACAACTGGTTCTTTTTTCGAGCTGAACAAGGTTTAGTGATGGTGTATTATCTCTTTCCATTAAACAAAAAATTTATCTTTCATATTTTCTAACTTTTGCAGACTTTACTGTCATTATTTTTGGCATGTATTTCGCCAATGTATAATCATTTTTATCATAAATTATCTCTTGTAATGGTAAATCTTATTTCCAGAGTCCTAGACAAGTTAGTAGAGAGGAAGGAAGCAGATTTGCTCGAAGGAATGCCACATTCTACATGGAAACCAGTGCTAAAGAGAATGTCAATGTTGTAAATGCTTTTGAAGACCTAGTAGCACATGTAAGTGATATATTCATGCGCCTAGTCCATGCATTATAGTCCTCAAATGATGGGTTATGTCTTACTGTGAAAGGTAGCTTAGTCAAAGCCGTTTTATATCTCAGTGTCGAGCTTTGAGTGTTAGAACAGTTTCCAGAAAATTCCGTTCTAACAAAATTGGACTATGATAGGAAATTACAAAATTCTTCGTGAATTCAATTGGAGAAAAGCACTCTAAAACCTTGATTTGGTAATAAGCTGTGGAGCAGTGAAAATTTTCATTAGATCATAAGGTCCCGCCAACAGGTTTAGGTATCCCAACACACTTGAACAGGCAGCATTCAAAGTGATCTTGCTCAGTTTTTGCTAGGTTATGCATCTTGCTGATTCTACGACCTTATGTGCAGCTGTTCTGCAGCTTTACTGTTGCTCAATTTGATATGAGTACTTATAGAGGAAAGGCGGTTAGTGTGCTGACCCAAAAAATTGGTTTCAAATATTTTAAAACTTCATGTAACATTATAAATATTGCGTCAGTGCTTGTGAAACTGATAAAGGCACCTTTGCCTGGCAATGTTGCAGCAGCAAGGAAGGAATAGTTCTCAGGTTAACGTTGATGCACCGCCTAAATGGACATATAACCTAAACTTGTTTTGCAAAAATTGATGCAACTCATTATTAGTGAGTCTGATAAGGCAGAAATTGCAGGAACGTGCTTGTTTGCTGAACGAATGTGCTCATATCAACTTAGCAGAATCAGAACTGAGGATTCCAAAGGCTTTGTTGTCACCCTGTGCTGGCTTTTGTCAGAGATAAGCTGCTACAACAGTGCCACCCACCCACTTTTGTCACTTGTGCTTCCCTCATAACTTTTGAAAACTTAACAAAATGCTACACAAATATCTAGCAATTGTTTTATCTATAGGTTTCTAAATTATGATACTAAGCATTACCAACAACCCCAATAAAAGATCCTCAACCTTCAATCTTGTAAATTAACTTGCGCAGGGTCATTTGTCTCGGGACAAATACTAACAAGTTAACTTGTAAATATCAGGATGGTAGAATATAGCTGGGTCTGCACCTTTCTGTGGGGAAATCAAAGCCAAAAATTTTTCATTAGAGTCTAAAATATAAACTCTACTAATTACACTGGTCAACAAATTCATACTTTTTTAGATTTGCCTAAAATATCTCGGGCACCCCTTGTGAGGTTTTTAGCGCTGATTCCAAAAATGACCTCCGTTTTTCTGGGTCAGGTCAAGTTTCCCTAGAAAAATCGAAATTTTCCTTAAGAATCAAACTCTTCCAGAGTAATATATTTTACCTGGCAAATCTGTACATGCTGGAGAAATACTAGGGACATTTCCGGATTCAGCAGTCAAAATTACAGAGGAAACCATGTATGGCATGCCAGTTAAAGTTTCCTTTCTGTTCCTAATATCGAGGTTTTTCCAGGCATGTGCTCCTTTATGCCCGCATGACATCATGTAAAACTCATCCCATTGTTTTGCGCTGGAAAGGAGGGGGAAAAATGTTTTCTCAGTTATCAAGCGAAGACCATAACACTCGATTTTTGCTGCTGAAGCCGAAAATGACCTAAGTATTTCTCCATCGTAAGCAAAGGACCCCACACACTCTTCATGGGAATGTGCACCACAATCAATTTCAAATTTTTTTATTGCATGAAATTTGTTTTTGGATGCTGATCAGAAGTCATCTTTGCGCCAACTTTCTACAAGGCACCATTTTTGTAGTGTTTCACACAGTCCGCGCTGGAAGTTTGGATAATTACTTGAATGAGTGAGGCCAGCGCAGCGATTTAACATGGAAAGTCTTAGCTGGTGATAGGTCAGGAAAAGAGTGGGAGAGAGAAAGAATCTGATTTGGATGGTGAAACGAAAAGGCGCACGAATCCAAGATAGGACTGCCACGTACTCTTCATTTTCAGCAAGTGCTGAAAGATAGGTATTGCCTCGCTGGCCTCACTTATTCAAGTAAGAAAACTTCCACCACGGACTATGCGGAATACTGCAAAAACGGTGCCTTGTAGAAAGTTGGTGCAATGACGACTTTGGATCAGCATCCTAAAACGAATTTAATGCAATAAGAAAATTGGAAATCGATTGTAATGCACACTCCGATAAGGGGTGTGCGGGGTCCTTTTCCAGAAAATTGATGTTTCTCTGAAACAGCTGGGTTTTCAGAGAAAATCCCGATTTTCCCGGGGAAAATTGACCTCGGAAAAATCGACCTGACCCTGAAGAATAGAGGTCATTTTCGGAATCAGCACTGAAATTCTGCCCGGAATCAGCAAATACATTGCAAGCAAATTCACCCGTGTTGACTAGTGTTATCAGTGTAAGAGTGAGGGATGAGAGTTCAGCTCAGGCAGATGCATTGGAATACTGAAGTGGGGTCATGCTGAGAGATCAATATCGATTTGGGTCTTTTCAGACCTCATCAATAGATCACACTCGTCAGTGTCGAAAACATCTGCCTATGCTGAACAATTTCTCCTCTCAGTCTTTTAACTCTGACAACTAATTTTTATTAGAATTTTTTTGGCTTTGATTTCCGGGCACAATAGTATGGATCCAGCACTATTCAACCATCCTGTTACTTAAAGTTTGAGCCTCATTCAGTGCTTTTAACTTAACTTGTAAACAGATGCAAATGGACCAAACACATCTGGTAACTCAATCTCCTTGAGAAAATAATCCAGTTGGCTAAAGTATTTCTGTTTCTCTGTTTAGATAATTCAAACTCCTGGCTTGTGGGAAAGGCAAGAAAGTGACAGGATACGTGTCTCATCAAGTGATTCCAGTAATGACTCTTGGTGGAGCTTTGTTCGTGGCTGGTGTTAGCTGCACTTGTTTCTCTTAACAATGCGCATGTTAGAGAAAAGTTTCTAATCTATGTACTGAACTGTGGCTTCATCCATGTACTCTTTTCCATCTTGCCTGTAAAACCTTTTTATGAAAGAAGTTTCCCCAAATATTTACTGGGCGTCTATCCAGCTACCGAATCGTATCAACTCTGCTAATGTATCTAGATAAGACTCACCGCACCTGATAAGTAGCTAGCATTTAAGTCCTGCAAGGGGAAGGAGGGGGGGTAGTCTCTTGAGGGGTTCCCTACAACATGTTGGAACTACAGAGAGCATTCACTGCACATCAAGCATACTTTAAAGAATTTGAGTAAATTTGGGGGAAGTTCCAAAAATTACAATCTTTAGATAACAGTCGCCATAGCATTGTGAAAGGAGAGGTATCGATAAGGGCCTCTTTGGTCCTCCCTAGAGGGCCTTCCTTTTTTGGCCCCCCCTAGAATCTGGGAATTTTTGCGGGTTTTCCGAGTTGACTCACTGTAGTTTACGGAAATAATCATGATTTGATCCATGGGCCACTGGATATGTGTTAAACGGTTGCCTGAACATACGTCTGCAGGCGTATTTTAGCGAAAATGCGTGTTTTTCTGTAACTCCGAGGCTTTTTGACACCGAGCGCATCGTCTAACTAAAACGAGCTTTTGACATGTTATCAAGGAGACTTTAGGACACATTTTAACCCTGGTTCGGTTTTAGTTAGATGATGCCCTCATAGTTAAAGAAAACTTTTTTAAAAGTCGACTTTTTAGGGACACCCGCAAAAATCTTATGATAACACATCTCTCCAACTGTATGCACGCTACATATATTATCAAGGGCAGTTGTCAAGCCTTTTTAAAATTTTACAAGGAGATTTTCTTTAATTGAAGCCAAAAAAAAACCCTAACGACGTAATTCTCCAAGATTTTAACGGATGTCCCTTAAAAGTCGACTTTTGAAAAAGTTTTTTTAAAATATGAGCGCATCATCTAACTAAAACCAAACCAGGGTTAAAATGTGTCCTTAAAGCTTCTTCGATAACATATCAAAAGCTCATTTTAGTTAGACAATGCGCTCGATGTCAAAAAAGCTTCAGTGTGTTAGAAAAACACGCATTTTCACCAAAAAGTGCCTGCAGACGTATGTTCAGGCAACCGTTCAACACTTATCCAGTGACCTATGAACCAAATCATGATTATTCCCGTAAACTACATTGAGTCAACTTGGAAAACCCGCATAAATACTCAGATTCTAAAAAAAAAAAAGGGGGCCAAAAAAGGCCCTTATCGATACCCCTCCTTTATAGAGCCTGTATTGTTGATTTTTACCAGTTGCATTTTGATGTGTAGATAATTGGTGTGCTTTTTTAATGGGGAAAATTCATCCGCAAGAACCAAGGACATGAGTCGAGGGTTGAGGAGCTCTTTATAATAAGCCATCCTGTGTAAAAAAAATGTATATTTAAACAAGTGAAATAAAAATAAATCAAGTTTTTAATATGTATACTTATAATTTCTTTAACAAAATGCACATAAATGTACAAGCATGAGTAGTGAGACGTATGGGTAAATTAGATTTTGCATTTCCATTTGAGACATCCCAAGTAGCCACGGTTGCAACTTGTTGCAAAAACATCATAGAAAAGTTGCAACTTTTTGGCGTGACTTTTTTTGCAACTTTATTGGAAGAAGATTGCAGGAAAATTGAAACAAAGTCTCAATATTTTTGCAACTTTTTCCTCGAAATTTTTGGGAGGAATTTTAAACAAGTGAAGTGAATAAAAACAATGAGTAACAAGAAAAATGTTAGTAGTAATTGTACGCAATGCGTTATCATACTTGACATCGTTGCGAACGATTCGTCCGTCGAGCGTGCCCCTGCGTCACACGTCACACAATCCGACAGGGTGTCTAGCAACCGGGAAAACCGGGAAACGTCAGGGAATTTTTTTTGAGTCAGGGAAAACCGGGAAAAACGTCAGGGAATTCGCATAAAGTGGGAGTGTCAGGGAAAACGTCAGGGAATTCGCGAAAAGTTGAATTCGAGGAATTTTTTCAAAAAGCGACGAGATCGCAATACGCCAAGTGTAACCGCGATCTCGCAAGAAGTTTCGTGCAAGTTTTGTCAACTTCTTACGTGTATTTACGAAATGCGTTGTGTGTGGTTGCCTAGTCAAGCGGCGCTACTTGATTCCCTTCTGTCTGATCGCTAGCGCGCTCTGGCGGAAGTCGCTGCGCCCGGTTCGGCCACGCGATTTTCATCAAATTAACCTCAAAGTTCAAGTTCACCAAACACAGTGCCGCGTGAAGAAGGACGAGGATGAAACGAATTGGATGCTACTAAATTCAAAGTAAGTCATTTTAATTTTATGTCGATTTTATTGTCATAGGCAACATTACCTAAATTGTAACTTTCATCCTTCAGGCAAAGATTTGCTACTAAGTGACTAAGTGAGATGAAAAGCCAATTCTGTCGAGTCAGTCTCATGTCATTCTTTTAATGTGTAATTGAAAGTTTAACATGTGTAACATTCAGCATCCCTCTTATTATTTGATCTCTCTCCTTAAGGCTATTGAATACTAGTGTTCCTTACATTAGTTTCTGTCTGAATGTATAGAAGTAAATCTTTCGTTTTGTCCTAGCAGTCACTGTCGAGAGTGCTCAAATAGTGGAGGTATTACCTGAGCCCAATAAAATCCAAAACTCAAGACTTGTTATGTGCGTTTAATGTTGAGTCCTAAGTAGGAGGTTTTCATGTGAGCCATTAATCAACCATGTTGGTGGTAAAGCCTTGATGGCTGGCGTATCCAAGATGACTTCATGTAAAGAAACTAAAGGAAATCATGGTGCTTGCTAGGATCCAAGTACGCTTTAACATTTTTAGCTAATTGATTCCCGAATAACTATGAAGTTCTTAGTCAAAATTTTGAATCTTCAAACCATTGTCTCCAGGTTGGAGTGATGGCAATCAACCCAAAATGAGATACTAATCGGCAACGTCAGAATAGCCTCCTATTTTTTTGAAAGTTGATGGGAAATAAAACCACTTAAAGATTGATAACTTGAAAGTTGATAGCTGTGATTACCTAACTTTTCTTGTTTTGTCAGGACCCCATTTGTTCATTTGTTCTTTGATTAATCCGTACTATTATCTTCTTTGTTGATAGCATGAAGGCGCACTCGAGGCATGTAAGTTCAATGATGCTTGGCTGCTGCATCCTAGATATAGTTCCTGGATCAGAAAAATTCCCGAGAACTTATCTATGGCTGGTTGTAAATTGTGCCCAGCCGTTATCCAACTAAGCAATATGGGTGCAACCGCACTTAGGAGCCATATGGAAAGCAAGAAACACCAATATCATATCCGAAAGCCTGAATCTGAAACTTGTCATGTCAATTTTTTACTTCCAGCTGTCAGTGGTAAGGATTCTTCTAATGTTACAAGTGCAAAGAATACTACAACAGACCCCGTGTTGGAGGTTCCGGCTTCGGAGAAGAAAATAGTTAATTTACCTGATCATCAGCCTGTAGCTAAAAATAATAATTCTAACCAATCCCAGAATCAGCACAGTTCTGATGATGCGTCAAAATCTGAAATACTAATCTGTCTTTTGAATGTAGCAAGCCATGGCTCTCTGAGGGGGGCGGAAAAATTTGTAGACCTTTTACCGGCCATTTGTCCTGACAGCGATATTGCAAAACATATTCGTTTGCACAAAGATAAGGTTTCCTATTACATTGTTTATGGGCTAGCTCCCTTTTTTTAAAAACGAGCTAAAAATACAAATTTTAAGGTGTCCTGTAGTGGCCGTAGCTTTTGATGAAAGTTTAAATAAAGTGTCCCAAAAAACTCAAATGGATGTGTGCGTCAGATTTTGGCCTGATGGTGAAAAACAATTAAGTACCAGATACTACAACTCAGCTTTTTTAGGTTCAGCCAAAGCAACTGATCTCCTTGAAAACCTAAAAGTAGCTGCACAACCCATTGATTTTAATGAGATTATTTATTTGTCTATGGACGGTCCAAATGTCAATTTGAAAATGAAACAGGATTTAATAGATGAGAAAGCTGTTTTAAATGAAGGTAAAGGTCCCAAAATGTTAGAAACGGGAACCTGCAGTCTGCATGTTGTTAGTAATGCGTTTAAAGTAAGCGTTAAAGAGTTAAAATGGGGTACTCAAAAATTTCTCATAAGTTCATTCTATTTTTTTCATAATTTTCTTTCAAGGAAAGCTTTATTTATTTTTTACACAAAGACTGATAAATTTCCATCAAAGTTCTGTCTCACACGATGGCTTGAAAATATTGTTGTTATAGAAAGGATGCTGGAAATCATTCCTTCATTAAAAAAATTCATAGAATGTGCTGAGAAAGACAAACATTTTTCGCACAGTGAGAACTTTACTGTTATCAAAAAACATTTAGAAGATCCATTGCTCCCTGTCAAACTTACTTTTGTGGTATGTTTGGCAAATGAAGTCGAACCATTTTTAAGACAATTCCAAACAGAAGATCCACTCGTACCTTTTTTATACAGGGTTATCCAAAAGTCACTGACCACCCCTGTTACTTCTTTCCAAATTGAGATAGAAGTTTGAAACTTTGGGAATGTTCCTCGGTCTAAGGTAGCAACTTTTTGGTCCCCCCAAAATTTTGGGGAGCGGGGGCTAACTTTTTTTTTTCAAATAGCAACACCCCCCCCCTTTGTGATACCTCATTCGAAAGATAATAAAAAAAGGAAATCTTTGGCGCAAACCGCAGGTCAAAATGTTCATTTTTGACAAAATGTTCATTTTTGACAAAATGGCGGCCGGTCGAAGTTCAAAATGGCGGAAATTTGGCATCTCTGTTGTTTATAGACGGATTGGTGTGAAATTCGGAATCCCAGGGTTTTTCAAGATGAGAAAAACGATTCTGGCATTGATTTTCCAGAAAAGTCAGTCCTTTTCAAAATGGCGGCCTCGAGCGGGAAGTGGATATTTGGGCTGCATATCGTTGGATTTGCATGAAACTTGGTATCTGGAGGTATTTTGGCACGAAAAGAACGAATCTTTCATTGGATATCTGAAATTTTGACAAATTCCAAAATGGCGGCGGAAAAATTGCGGTAAATCAGTTTTACGGCTTTTTATCGATGGATTAGCATGAAATTCTTTGATATTTCAAGAATCTAATGAAAGATTTCCTTTACCGCCAGGATATCGAATTTCATGCAAATCCATCGGTAAAGAGCCGTAAAACTGATTTACCGCAATTTTTCTGCCGCCATTTTGGAATTAGTCAAAATTTCAGATATCAAATGAAAGATTCGTTCTTTTTGTGCCGAAATACCCCCAGATACCAAGTTTCATGCAAATCCAACGATATGCAGCCCAAATATCCACTTCCCGCTCGAGGCCGCCATTTTGACCGCCGCCATTTTGAAAAGGACTGACTTTTCTGGAAAATGAATGCCAGAATCGTTTTTCTCATCTTGAAAAATCCTAGGATTCCGAATTTCAAACCAATCCGTCTATAAACAACAGAGATGCCAAATTTCCGCCATTTTGAACTTTGACCGGCCGCCATTTTGTCAAAAATGAACATTTTGACCTGCGGTTTGCGCCAAAAATTTCCTTTTTTTATTTCTTTCGAATGAGGTATCACAAAGGGGGGGTTGCTATTTGAAAAAAAAAAGTTAGCCCCCGCCTCCTTAAAAGGAGCCGCCCCCCAAAATTTTAGGGGGACCATAAAGTTGCTACCTTAGATCGAGGACCATTCCCAAAGTTTCAAACTTCTATCTCAATTTGGAAAAAAGTTACAGGGGTGGTCAAAGACTTTTGGATAACCCTGTATGCAGCCTTAAAAAAAATGCTTTTAAATGTTATGAAACAGTTTGTCACTGAGGAAGCTCTCTCCAATTTGTATGATCTTACTGAAATTGATCTAAATGAAGACAAAAAAATCCCTACCAAAAATATTGATTTAAGTTTCCGGGTCAAAGCTGCTTTCCGGAAAGTGGACAAATCCAAGTACAAAGATATTGATATTTTGAGTTTTAAAAAGGATGTTCGCCAATGTTTCAAAAGATCTTGCCTCAAACTATTGGATAAATGTCCTCTCAAATATCCAATAATCCGAGCTTTATCTTCCCTAGATCCTCTCATTGCTTGCAAAAAAACATTAGGTGCCAAAAGGTTTGAAAAGTTACTGAATATTTTAAATACCAATAATTGGATCGGAGATATTAAAGGAGAGAATGCATTGAATCAGTTCAAAAAAATTCAGGATACTGAGCATCTTCTCAGTAGATTACAAGGCTTCTCTCTGAAAGATTGCAGAGTGGATGTATTTTGGACAGAAATTTGTTCAAAAGCAAAATTTCATGTAAATGATTTCCAAAGCGTGATGCAAATGTGCCTTATTTTGTTCAATGGAAATGCCTCTGTTGAAAGATCATTTTCCATCAATAATGAAACCTTAGTACCTAATCTCGTAAATGAAAGTCTTATTGCAAGGCGCATTGTTCATGATGAGATAATATCTGCAGGTGGTGTTATAAATGTAAAAATTTCGAAGCCTCTTATCACTCATTTTAGGCTTGCCTATTCAAAATTTACTGCTGCTAACAAACTAAAAGCAGATGAACTCAAGAAAGCTACAGAAAAAGACCTAAAACGAAAAAATGCATTGGCTCAAATAGAAATTCTAAAAAAGAAAAAAAGGACGCAGATGATGCCAGCCATAGAGAAAAAGAACGTCTTGATGAAGAAATTGCATCCCTCCGTAAAATGCTTTGATTTATTGAAGGTTTAAAAGCCAAGCATTTTTACCTCTGTTCCTTTTTCACATTAAGTCTGTGCTATTATAGTACATTTATTTTTTCATATAGCTCGATGTTTACTAGGTACTATGTTTACCCACTTTTTTACCTGAGATATTTCTTATCTCAAATAAGTACTCAACTTTTTTCGTAATATTTAGTGCACACTATACTGTGAGTGTTAATCAGTATTAATTTTGTTCCCAGTTGATGTGTGTTTTTTTTTTCCTTCTGACTTCTCTAGTCTAATCTTTTACCATAGCTAAGTTTTGACTGCTTAGCTCTTACGCATGGCTAAAGTGCCTCGTTTTTCTTAATTTTTTGTTTCTAGCCAAATTTTTATTTACTTAAATTTCGGTTGTATTGCAATGTTTTACTTACTTTTTAGTAAGTTGTTTACTCTTCCTAAATTTCTTAAAAGAGATTGTACTCTTAGTCATTCACATTAAGACTTCAAAGTGTTGCCATAGCTTGTAAGAATGTTCCTATGATGTAGAATTTATCATTACAGGGTCTTGAAGAAAAGAAACTAAGTTGTCAATGTTAGAAAAGCCCTAATTTGACCTCAGATGTGTTAAAACTAAGTTATCATTAAATAATATTTTGATAAATGTTATTCTTGTTATAAATTTCTGACCAAATATAAAGCCAAACATTCCATCAGGGTGTCTGCAGGTCTGGAAAACCGGGAATAGTCAGGGAATTTGATCACCGTCTGGAAAACCGGGAAAAGTCAGGGAATTCGATCTAAAACCGGTGAAAGTCAGGGAATTTCCGCAATTCGAACATTTCGCGGCTATTTTTGCTCGTCGCTGCCGAATTGGCCGAGTAGCGCGCTCGCGTGGCTGATAATGTAAACTGCTCTGTCCAACCAGTTCGCAACACGGCCGCTAGGTTCGCTAATGTGTGTTTTGAGTGACTTTGCATTTTTATTTAGGTTACGCCGGCTTCGCCGGCTTGTGGCGTAATTTGCGACTGCATTTACTCATTTTTTCGGATGTTTCGCTAAGTCAAAATAGTTTAATAATCCTGTAAATTTTTATTCGTGTTGAGAACTTTCTCTTCATTCAACTGTTTAACTGTGTTTGAGCAATGTTCTACTCCATTTAATGACATCATGTACTCTCTGAGTAAGGTTAGAGCATGGCCCATTAAATAAGTTAACTATGAATTAAATAAGAAACAATTTAAGAAGAATGAGTGGAAGTTAAGTCATATATTTATTACACCAAGTTGCTTTTTACCTTTGTTGCAGAAAAGAAAGATGGCCAGGAAAACATATTTCAATCCACAGTGGTTATCGATGCCATCATTTGAACCGTGGTTAGAAAAGAAAGTTGGATTTCCAAACGAGTTCCAATGCAAATTATGTCACAGAGGTTATTCTCTCAGCAATATGGGCACAACAGCCCTGTCCAGCCATATGAAAGGGGAAAAGCACTTAGCACTCCTACGCTGCAGTCAACATTCTATTAAATCACATTTTCCCATGCTAAAGGAATGCGGTGGTGAAACTTCGCAGCAAGCAGGAACTTTAGCCTCAACCAGTGCGACATTACCTCAGTGTTCTTCTGTAAATTCTATAAATTCCGTTTCAACCAGTGCTTCGTTACCTCAACGTTCTTCTGTAAACTCAGAGTCTAGTCTAAGTCAGCGTTTATCAACCAACCCAGTTGATGAACAGAGCCTTGTTACAGAGGCACCATTTCGTGGAAAAGCAACTCTTCATGCTTATTCTGTGAGTGAGGGAGTATCCAAAGCAGAAATCTTGTGGTGCATTCAGTCTGTTATGTCTCACAAATCTTTGAGAGTAGCAGCCAGTGACGTGAGTTTGTTTCCAATGTTATTCCCAGATAGTGAAATTGCTACAAACATGCGTTTGCAAAAAGATAAAATATCTTATATTTCTGTGTATGGCTTGCATCCATACTTTTTTGATCAATTGGTTTTTGAGTTAAACCAACAAGAATGGATCGTCCTGGGATTTGACGAGTCCTTCAATAAAATTTCTAAAAACTGCCAAATGGACATCAATGTTCGCTTTTGGTGTGACAAGAAAGTTGTTACAAGGTATTACTCGTCTGCTTTTCTTGGCAAAACTACAGCCCCTGATTTGCTAAAAGCATTCAATGAAGCGATTTCTCGCATTGATGGAAAAAAAATTATCCAGGTTTCAATAGACGGCCCAAACGTTAATTTCAAATTTATTGAGTTGTTTCAAAAGTATTTAGGCGAGGATGAAGAAGACGTAATACTGTTAAATTTAGGTAGTTGCGGTTTGCATACGGTCCATAATTCCTTTAAAACAGGTCTTATTGCTGCACACTGGCTCATCAGTGCTTTTCTTAGAGCACTTTACAATCTATTTAAAGAATCCCCTGCTCGAAGAGCACAGTTTTTCCTTTGAAGTTTTGTGCCATTCGGTGGGTAGAAAATATTCTTGTTGTCAATAGAGCCATTGAAATGTTACCATCTTTAAAATTATTTCTTGAAGGTATAAAGAAAAATAAGGAAGAACCTACTTCATACAGCTATAAGATTTTTGTTAGTCACATGGAAGACAAACTTTTGCTACCAAAACTGACTTTCTTCAAAATGGTAGCAGGAAAAGTTGAACCCTTTCTCCGAGAATTTCAGTCGGACAAGCCTTTGGCACCTTTCTTGCATTCCTCTTTGATAACAATACTTTCATCTATTTGTGAACTTTTTATTAAACCAGAAGTGCTTAAAGAGTCGAGTAACTTAGCAAGGTTAGATGTTCTTAAAACTGAGAATTTATTACCTGTTAAAGAATTGGAGATCGGCTATGAAACTAGGAAGGCATTAAAGAAAGTTTCGGAGAAAATCAAAGATCAGGAGATATTACAGTTCCGAAGTTCAATCCGAACTTGTTGCCAAAAAATGGTACTAAAACTTCAAGAAAAATCTCCTCTGAAATATAGAACAGTCAAAGCTATCACCTGTTTTGACCCTGCAATAGCAGCCACTAGTGTTGGCCTTAACAGATTTAAGAATTTGTTAGGAATTCTTGTCGATCATAATATAATTTCAGGCAGTGCAGGTGATTTAGCAAGAAATGATTTCAGTAGATTGTGTGAGCAGTCCATTGATGATTTGAAATCATACAAGAGATATAGCAAGGAAGAGGATACTGATTTAGACACATTCTGGACTCAGCTCGCTCATAAACACTTGAAAGGCAAAGATTTAGAGAATTTCATGAAAATTATCAAAATTTCCCTTATTTTATCGCATGGAAATGCAAACCTTGAGAGAGGATTTTCTGTCAATTCTGAATGTCTAAATCCTAATTTACAAGAGAAGTCTCTCGTTGCAAGAAGGTCAATTTATGACTCTGTATCATCAATTGGTGGCATCCAAAAGTTAGATATCACAAAATCTTTGCAGAATTCAGTTCGTTTAGCTAGGTCTCGATACTCAACTGCTCTTGAAAATATGAAGCAGGAAAACAAAATTAAAGCGGAAGCCTTAAAACGTAAGAAAGAAAATGCTATTGTCATTGAAGAACTCAAGCGGAAAAAAACTGATATAATGAATAATGCTCTGAGAGAGGCCAAGGTAATTGATGATGAGGTAGCTCATATCTCCAAATAATAGAATTCCTTGTGATTTATTTTTCTATTTAGGTAGCTACTTAAGTTTATTCATTTTTTATTGAGTATTTTTATTAATTTATTTTTTTCAATGTTTTTGTTCGGTGAAGCAGTTACCTATTTGTCCTAGACTTTTTTCTTTAAGTATTCTACATTGATGTTGTGCAAGCTAGTAAAATTTATTTGCTTCATAAAGTGCATTTAATGTACTTTTCTTCTCTGTAGGTGCTTTTGTTACCTAGTCGCAAAGGTTACCTACGAGAATTTATTATGTGACTTTTATTATGTACGAAAGTTGTACTGATAGACTGAATAATTTGACTTCAAAGTTCAAATTAATATAAAGTACTATTTTATTTTACTCATAAGTAGGCAGTGGTAGTCACTTGTAACGGATGAATTGACTCACAAGCCACTTTTTTTAACTCAAGTGTTCATGTTTTTCTGATCTCTTTTCTTTGAGTTTTTCAATTTGTCTCATTTTACTCTTTTTTTACTCCTATTTTTCATAGCACTCACTCATTCTTCAGTATATTGCATTTTTCTTTTACTGCAGTACTAACTGCAATGTTTTTAAAATAGTTTACAAGTTTAGTGGAATGACTTGGAAAATGTTTGTCGTATAATGTGGAACACACTACCCAATTTCAACGTTAAGAGTTTTTCCCCTTTTTTGTGTTGAAGTTTTCACTTTTTTCCTCAGTATATCTCCTATTTCTTTAATTTGGAATGAAGTAGTGACAGTAATATTCTTTGTTTATAAATTTAATGGAATGACTCCCAATATTTCTGTAATATTTACCATATGGAGCAATCTTCTAGTAAGCTTATGTACCTACTTCAATTCCTCTGCTCCTCCCTCTATTTTTCCATTTGGTATTTTTTCTGCAATTTTTTTTTTGCATTTTTGTTCCTGGACTTAATTTCTTCAATAAAATTTTATTTTCTTTTTCAATTTTGATCTTTTCAGTGATCTTACATTCATTCTTCCAAATCAGCTTTAAAGATCGAATCGATCTGCCCTATTTAATTTATCTACTTAATTCATGCCAAATGGCAAGATAGACTAAATAGACTTGATTGAAGTTAATTTGCTAACTGCAGAAAATTACAGTAAATAATGATAGGAAACTAATTTCAACATACATAACCAAGGGTTTCAAAGGTGAGTGCCCCAGTTTTGAGCAGATGGTTAATCAATTTTTTCAATAAGTTAGGAAATTTAATGAAAGTGCTGGAATTTTAGTTTTTCTTTAACTGAGTAAACAAATATTTAATGTCAACTGCATTTTGCATGAAATGTTTCTGGTTCTTAAATCAACATGTTCACAACTGGTGCATCCACCTTGTAGAAATATTATTGGTAGATTATATTCTAACAAGCCAACGCTTGTTGAGTATAAGACAAATTCAATACCAACAATAGGTTGATATAAGGAATGGAATCTAATGAATTAATTGGAGAAAAAAAAAAAAAAAAAAAAAAATCCCGAATCAAGCAAAACCAAAAATCGAGAAGAGACTCGTATTTCCTCTTGATTATAGCAAAATCTGCCTGAGTTAGGCACATTTACAACTCTTGTTTTATATTTTAAGAAAAAGAGACTTGCATTTTCAGGGCAATAAGTAATATGAAAATATTTATGAAACCACCAGAGTGAACTATAGTTTGAATTTTCAAAAGTATACGGTGCGATATGTCACAAAGAGAACGTAGTAGAGCTTCAAAATTAAATGTTGAAGGTGAATTTTGCTCTGAGTATACCATTTTGGAATTAGCTTTATTTTGAGTATTTATGATCTCGTTCCGTTCAAAAGTATTACTCAACTCCTTCCAACGCCATAGTCATTCAGAATATGACTTTACGGGGTCATATTCTGAATAAGGATAGTTTTTTTTTTAATATTTTCTAACTAGCTCATCATATGGCTAAACCCAAAAAGTCAGGGAATTTTGTCATTTTTTGTCATGGAAAACCTGGAATTGTCAGGGAATTTCATTTTGAAAATCTTGTAGACACCCTGATTCCATTTAATTTTTTCCTTTCTTTCACCTGATCTTCGTACTTTTACTGCAAAAAAAAAAAAGAAAAAAAGAAAGAAAAAAAAGACGTAGGTACTTCAAGTAGATCTTGCACATCAATGTGCCCCGTAAATTAATTTTTTTTTCTTTATAAGACAAATAAGTGGGATGTCTTGTTCTCAGGGTATTCAGCAGAATTAAATTGAATATTGATCATATTTTACCTATGAGAACAACTATTGATTCATCTCAATTTTGGAATGTTATATGCAATCAGTGAAGTTCAAGGCACTTTGAGAGTCCTTTTACTGAAGATAGTTTTTTACATGCTCACTGCCGTCAAATTCATACTGGACGCCAGATATTGTCAAGGGATGTCTAATATACTATTAAATGCATACCTCTAGGATTTCGCTCTTTTTTCTGCTATTTCTTGTGACTGGCTAAATGTTCTGGATCTCACAAATGCCTCAAGAATTCTGTCGATTCGAACGAGTTGATCATCATGAAGTTTTTTTTACAAAATTGTCGAGCGTCAGAGAATTTTTGCTCTTTGTCAGGGAAACGTCAGGGAATTTTTTTTTCCTGATGTCTGGGAATTTGTATTATTTTGTCAGGGAAATCAGGGAAACGTTAGGGAATTTGCCTTTTGAAAATCACTAGACACCCTGAATCCGCCATGACACCTGCATGCGCCAATCAAATCACTCATACACCGCCGCCCGACATCTTGGATGTAGCAACAAGTTAGAACAAGCTTGGTCGTGCCTCGTGCTGGTATCTGTCTTTTTGCGTGGTTAAGTTATGCGTCTTATGCCTATAAGCCTAAAATCGAAATCGATTCCTCGTGTCTTCTTGGTGTTGGTCTGTTGGTGTTGTGTTTTGTGTGATTTTGTGAATCAGTAATCAGTGTCAGTGACAATTTAGCAAAGTACATGTAAGTACCTTGAACAGTTTTGAGAATGTCCCGAAATTATAACAAGGATCCTAACGAGTTTTCCAGGCTTTCTCGTTCTGGACAGTATAAACGCCTGAGAACTGCCATACCGTCATCGTCATCGTCTTCATCAACTTCCTCAGAGAATGACTCTGAATCCTCCAAAGAAAGGCAATCCCAGCCTGTCGCAGAATTGAGTGCTGCTTCACCGTCTGCCTCCCCAGTTGCGGGTCCCAGTTCTGTTCCTCATGCCCACCAAATCCCATGCCCTGATGATTCCCTCCAATCCTTAGATTCTCCCGGTCTTTCCCCTGCATCCAGTTCCCACTCTATTTCATATGGCTCGCCTAGTTCATTTAGCTCCGGCCCAGTTTCTGATGTCTCTAGTGTGATAGGCTCCGACTCTGATATCGGTGATGAACCTCCCGGTGACAGTCACAATTCTCCTGTCGATGACGACTCCTCTGACAGTGATGGTGTCAGTGCTGTCGAAAAGGTCTGAGAAAGTGGGCCATAAAGCACAATGAGACACACGCTGCATTGGGTGATCTGTTGAAAACCTTAAAGGAAGCTCACTTTGATTGTTTCTCCCGACTTCACACTAATGCTCGCACCATCTTACGCACCCCTAGAGCTAAAGTTGTGTTGAGTGAAGTTCCTCCAGGGCAATATTTGTCCATAACGATCACCAAACATCTTACATTTATTCTTTCTTTGTTGCCGAACAATGTTGTTCTCCTCCGCCTTCTTTTTAATATCGATGGAATATCCCTCAAAACGAGTAGTTTTTCACAGGTCTGGGTAATTACTTTCAATCTACTCACATTTCCAGAACTTAGAGACACGGTTTTCCAGTTGGATTGTAAGGTGGACCCTCAAAGCCTGACAGTGTTGAAGATTTTCTTAGGCCTTTTGTTGATGAACTGAAGGGATTACTCACAAATGGTTTCATGCTCAATGGTCGGCTTGTCACTATTAAACTGTTTGGTTTTGATTGTGACACTCCTGCACGATGTTTTATTTTGAATATTATCGGTCATGGCGGTTATTCTTCTTGTATCCGTTGCAAAACTGTAGGCCTTAATGTTGGAAATAAGAGGGCATTCCCTGACATTAATGCGGCACTTAGGACCGACGAAGAATTTAGGACCAGAGCAGATACTCATTTTCGACCACCTGGCACATCAACTCCTCTTTTAGAGTTGGACGGGCTTCAATTCTGTGCCGATTTTATTCTAGATCCTATGCACCTGCTGTATGGCGGTATTATGAAATATTTGCTCTGTACTTGGCTCGATGGTTCCCTTCCTCATAAATTTTCTGTTCAACTTCGTGAAGCATTCAGAGAAAATATTAAGAGTCTGAAGATTCATATTCCAGACGATTTCTTTCGAAAACTGCAGGAAATTGCAATCAGCAAAAAGAAAGAAAAGGTCTCCTTAAAATGGAAATCAAAGGAATACAGACTTTTTCTGCTCTATGTAGGGCCAGCTATTCTTAAAGATTTCTTGGTGCCTCCAAAATACGATCACTTCCTCTACCTGCATGCTGCGATAACTATTCTGAGTAGGCAAGACTTGTGTGCAAATCTTGATTTTCGAAACTATGCTCGCCAATTATTAATACACTTTGTCTCGAAAACCATTGAGCTTTACGGTGTTGAGTTAATTACCCCAAATTTTCATAGTCTCATCCATCTTGTGGATGATGTAGATAGGTTTTCAGTTCACTTCACTTACTTCACTTTGCATGCCCTCACAGTTTTTGCTCATGAAAACTTTTTGGGCAAATTGAAAAAGCTTGCAAGAGGTCCAGCAAACTCCCTGCAGCAAATTGCTAATCGCTTAGGAGAAGTGTCTAATTGTATGTTGCAGAGCAAGTTGTATGGAACTTTCGTCAAACCGGATATTTCATTCCAGCACAAGCATAATGATGGGCCACTGCCTTTATCCTATAGAAATCCCCAATACAAAACACTTGTTCTCCCCGATTTCAAGCTCTCCATTACACCTGCTTCATCTTCATTTTGTCAAATGAAAAATAAAGATATTGTCAAAATTGAAAATTTTGCCTTCTCTCAGGAACTGCAAGAGATTGTCATAATTGGCAAAAAATTTACTTACGGACTTGACCGATCATTATGGTGATCCTTTAATTAATAGCTCTCAGTTAGGTATTTACAGAGGCAAGAATTTATCGTACAGGAAGCACTGGAAAATCATATCAGTTGCTACCAAGTACATGGCACTTCCTTGTGGTGAAGAACTTTTTTTGGCTCCCTTACTGCATACCGTTTAAAATAAGACTTTTTTTTTATTAGGATTATTAAGAAACTCTAATGATTTTGGTTGTTCAACTCTTCTACATCTTTTTCCCCTCTCATCTCCTTTATTTGTACCAATTCCTTGAATTCCTCATTTTTCATCAAAAAGTGTAAGTGTTATTTTACGTTTATCTTTATCATAGCAGCTTCAGTTTTGAAAACTTCAACTTTTGCACTCCCATCAATTTTACTTTGAAGATGTGAGATTTCCCATGTTTTCCTCCTCATTTGCACACCTACAGAATTTCAAAATCTATGCCCAGTCAGGGTACCATTATTCATTTATTTATTTTTCTGTGGTGGTAACAAGAGATAAATAAGTGATAAATAGCTTTGAACTTAACTAAGATGACTGCAGAGATTTGACGAAAATGAAAAAAATCAGAATCTTCATAAGTTATTTTTATTTACTTAAAAACACCCGGAACATAAATAATTTTTGTTTCTATGGAGCGACTTTTCAATTTATTGGTCGATAGCTGCATGAAGATTTGTTATGTAGTATCTACGATGCTCAGCTTTTTCTTGCAGAATGGTTTCAAGTACTGAACTTCTCATGAAAGCTTCAGGATTTTAAGGGTCATCAAAGATTTGTCTCTGTCTTCCCCCTTGCATGCACTGTTATAAAGTATCCCCTATTTTTATCATCCTGTTTAGTATTTTTCTTAATTATCCCCTGTTTTCTCTCTTACAGAATGTGGACCCTAATTTTCAAAGTTGAGTGTGATGAATACGACTCGGTTCCCTACAAGTGGATTCTAAATGATGAACTGGCTAAATACCCACTAGACGCCACAGCAACAGAAATCAAAACTTTAGCAAAAGGAGGAAATGAAATCAAAACCTTTGAACCAATTCCTGTACAAATCATCAAAGAATATGGTAGGCTGATGTTTAAATTTCACTCTTTCCTATTTTAATAAAATTCTCCTCTTCAAAATATGCAAATTTGATGTTTCGTCACGCATGACTTTCTCTACATTTCTACATTCTTATAGTACCCGCTCACAATCTGTATGTCTCAATTAGACATGACATAATGGTGGTAGGGATTCAACCACAGCAAACTGTGTAGGTATGAAACAGCTCTCTTCACCTGAGAAGTCAATCAGAGAAGAGTTTTTAAACAGAAAAGACCGATTCCTTCTGCCAAAAGGTGATTAATATTTCACAATCTTTATTTTCCTTCAACTTCTCTAGGTCAAATGCACATCATCTCGATTGTAACAAAAATCTACCTCCATTTATTGCTTCAAAATCCTCTTTGACTGATATAAAGGAATTCATTCCATCAAGGTTTTGTTTGTGTGTCAATGTTCTACAATGGTGCACCTTCAAATGTATTTTGAAAAAATGAGAAACCAAAAATATCCGAATTTGAAACTTCTCTCCAAAACGAGATCAAAAAATTCAAAGAAAAGGGTTGGAGAGAGATGTCCTGAAGCATATATTTAGTCGATCAACAAAATTGTTCAAATTTACTAAATCCTGACAGTACCTATTGCTGGGCAAGATGTAATTAATTAATAGAGCCTCAATGATGTGATGCCCCTTCAATAAATTGCAGACCCCTAAGAAAAAGTAATGCGTCTAGCCTAGAGTATAAAGAAAAGAACTTATTTTATTCTGCTCCTAATTGAACAAATCTGATCAAAAATGCTCGTGAAACATGATCATTTCAAATTCAGATGTGACAGTGAAGTTGGACTGGACAGTCAGAAACTTTATTATAGCTTAGTTATAACTAGCCTGGTTCTATGCCTCTCTTTCACCTACTCATTTTTATATTAATTAAGATAAGAATTGGATGAAAATTAACAATATATTTTTGCCATCATTTCAAGTTTTTAGCTCATACTTTTTCACTTGCTTTTCCAGACACCTACGAGAAGTGCAACACCAATGCCTGGCGTTTAAATTGTCACCGCAAGGTGCTTTCGGAGTCGAACAGGAAGCAAAAGGAAGAGGTCAACGCATAAAAAAGAGGAAACACTTCTCATCTAATGATAACGATGACTCAGAACAAGAAACCGAACTGAAAGTGTCTAAGAAGAAAAAATCATCCTCAAAATCTCTAAAGTATGAGAAAATGCGCGAAAAATTGACAGAATATGCCAAAGGTTTGAAAAAGACCGTGTTACCCACGCCCCCTGATAATCGTCCTAAAACCTCAAAACCTAGCTCCTGCGCTGGAGAATTCCATCGATCAACCATCGCTTCAGCATCCTCTTCGAAAGATTCCGCCAAAAATTTTTTAATTGTAGATGAAGGTGGTCCAGAGGCCTCAGATACGCCTTCCCCTCTTAAAGGACCCCACGACACAGGCAAGCCCTCTCCTATCAACCGCAAATCTCCGAACAAATCACAGAGTCAAGAGTCCGTGAAGAAGCAACTCTTTACAGAGAAAGAAGCCCCGAAGAAAGCGAAATGTAATATTGGGAAGAAAGTTAAACACACATGTGGTTTCTTGCTGCAGTGTGCGCGAGATGAGGCGGTGCTGCACATTTTATGCAAAATCTCTGGTGAGTAACAATTTTAAGTTTTAGAGTATTTATACTCATTAAATTTTGTTGTTGATTTTTTTTTTTCCTACTAGTATCTCCAAACTCGTTTACAGCAATTTATATTGAAAGTATGCGAATCCCAAGTGTTGTCCAGAGCTGTCTGAACGGTTTAGTCTTAATGTTGGGTACTTGCGATCTGCATCAAATGATGTAGTTGATTGAATCCACAGCCCTCATTAAAATAATGGATCGTTAGGAACATAAAATGAATGGTCCAAATAAGAGCTGTTGAAAATTCAATTAGGTATCAACTTTAAAAATGTCTCTGACTCTAATGGATTATTATACTTTCCTAAGACCCAAAAGCTTCCTAGCTTCGTAAGTGTTATGATGTGAAAGGAGGAGTGTCGTTTTGGGCCTTTTCCGGCCCCACCTGGATTTTGCTGAATGTTTCATATTTTCAAAGTACTAGTCCTAGGTAGACTTTATGCCAAATATTTTACCGAACGGAGCCCATGCAAAGGTGCAACAACGCCTCAAACCCAGAACCTTGGCATCGAAAAGTAGTTATTTTCGTCGACTTTTTCGACCGTTATCACTCTTCCAGCAGATGATTCCTATGTATTTTTTTTGCGTACTTTCCGTTTCTGGCCTTTTTAAAGGCCTCTGATAAATTTTAAGGGGCCTTATGGCCCATTATTCCCATTTTTAGCCCATTTTTCGGGGTTTTTTCAATTTTACACACGCAGAAATCAATTTAAACTAAAAACCGTGTACGTTTTTGAAAAGAACGCAAAAAAATAAATGAAAAATGTTCAGTAAATCTTTTTTCTACGTTGCCAAATTCTCGAGGAAAATCGTCCGAAAGAGCCAAAAATGGCAAAAATTCGATAAATTGCCACGCTTGAGGTTCAAGAAAGTGGAGTACCACTTTTATATGGACGTACGTAACAGCTCTTACCTATACATACAACATATCAAAAAACTATAGTTGTACCTGGATTCCCATGATGTGAAAATTGACCGGGATGTCGATTTTAGCGGCCTTTCTTTACTTGAAGGTAGCTCTTTTGAATGTTTCTCGACCTTAATCACCCTCTATGGGTGTGTACTATATGTATTTTTCTACGTACTTTTCATATCTGGCCATAAAAATGGCTTCCTGTGAATTTTAAAAGGCGTAACGGTCCATTGTTGCCAATTTTCACCAATTTTTAGGGGTTTTTTCAAGTTTACATGTGTGAAACTTAATTTAATCTAAAAACCGTGTACATTTTCTGAAAGAACGTAAAAAAATACATAAAATGTGATTTGTAACTCTTCCCAACGTTGCCAAGTTTTCGAGAAAAACCGTCCTGAAGCGCCAAAAATGCCAAAAATTGGATTAATCGTCACATCGAAGGTTCCAGGAAGTGCATTTTAAGTTTTATTTCACTACAAATAACGTATCGAAAATGGAAAATTGCAATGCGTCTCACGGAACATGTTATGGCTCAGATGAACGTGACAAAACAGACCCTCAAGGTGCTTTTACCTTATCCTTCACTCCAGTTCACCTCTTTATTCCTGTAACCTCGAGATAATCCTTGGTTCTCAAGATGCTTGCTACAGGCCAAATATACCAAACAACAGAAACTGCGTGGGGAAAGTGTCCCACGATCCACATGAAAGTCAATATTCACTTTCTAGAACCTTCAACGTGATGATTAATCCAATTTATGGCATTTTTGGCGCTTCAGGACGATTTTTCTCAAAAACTTGGCAACGTTGGGAAGAGTTACAAATCACATTTAATGTATTTTTTTACGTTCTTTCAGAAAATGTACACGGTTTTTAGATTAAATTAAGTTTCACACATGTAAACTTGAAAAAACCCCTAAAAATTGGTGAAAATTGGCAACAATGGACCGTTACGCCTTTTAAAATTCACAGGAAGCCATTTTTATGGCCAGATATGAAAAGTACGTAGAAAAATACATATAGTACACACCCATAGAGGGTGATTAAGGTCGAGAAACATTCAAAAGAGCTACCTTCAAGTAAAGAAAGGCCGCTAAAATCGACATCCCGGTCAATTTTCACATCATGGGAATCCAGGTACAACTATAGTTTTTTGATATGTTGTATGTATAGGTAAGAGCTGTTACGTACGTCCATATAAAAGTGGTACTCCACTTTCTTGAACCTCAAGCGTGGCAATTTATCGAATTTTTGCCATTTTTGGCTCTTTCGGACGATTTTCCTCGAGAATTTGGCAACGTAGAAAAAAGATTTACTGAACATTTTTCATTTATTTTTTTGCGTTCTTTTCAAAAACGTACACGGTTTTTAGTTTAAATTGATTTCTGCGTGTGTAAAATTGAAAAAACCCCGAAAAATGGGCTAAAAATGGGAATAATGGGCCATAAGGCCCCTTAAAATTTATCAGAGGCCTTTAAAAAGGCCAGAAACGGAAAGTACGCAAAAAAAATACATAGGAATCATCTGCTGGAAGAGTGATAACGGTCGAAAAAGTCGACGAAAATAACTACTTTTCGATGCCAAGGTTCTGGGTTTGAGGCGTTGTTGCACCTTTGCATGGGCTCCGTTCGGTAAAATATTTGGCATAAAGTCTACCTAGGACTAGTACTTTGAAAATATGAAACATTCAGCAAAATCCAGGTGGGGCCGGAAAAGGCCCAAAACGACACTCCTCCTTTCACATCATAACACTTACGAAGCTAGGAAGCTTTTGGGTCTTAGGAAAGTATAATAATCCATTAGAGTCAGAGACATTTTTAAAGTTGATACCTAATTGAATTTTCAACAGCTCTTATTTGGACCATTCATTTTATGTTCCTAACGATCCATTATTTTAATGAGGGCTGTGGATTCAATCAACTACATCATTTGATGCAGATCGCAAGTTCGCATACTTTTCGATGCCAAGGTTCTGGGTTTGAGGCATTGTTGCACCTTTGCATGGGCTCCGTTCGGTAAAATATTTGGCATAAAGTCTACCTAGGACTAGAACTTTGAAAATATGAAACATTCAGCAAAATCCAGGTGGGGCCGGAAAAGGCCCAAAACGACACTCCTCCTTTTAGCCTCTCTTACCCCCCATTAAGAGTGTTGTGCATAATTTTTTACCACATATTTCATATAATAGACAGGTATTCAAATTACTAATCAGTCCCCTCACAGTAAATAGTGCCTAACTAAAGTGATATTCTTGAATATTCTAGCTGATTTGACAAGCGTCCTGCATTATCAAAAACGAGCAAAATTAGCTACTCCTGCTTTTGGACAGGAAGCTGAGAAGAAAGATGTTGATGAAGTGGCTCTGCCAGACTGCCTTCTGGGTATTATACCCTACCTAACCAAGGAAGATTTATTGAAAGCGGAGGAACACCTCAAGGATGAAACGCTCTTAAACACCGTGGTGTGTGATAAAAAAATTATTTTGATGCCCTAATGAAAACATGCTCATGAAGACATTTTACGTAGCATTCTATGTGTGGTTTAATTTTAAAATTCACAGTAAATCCTCATTTTTAAAGTCCCAGATTTTTTAAGGATCACACTCTGACCTATATCAACACCTATGTGTAATATTGATGCATTGCAAATGCATTAGACTTTTCCTGAGTAGACAGCAATTTAGTTTTGCATTACTCCAAAATTGAAGGTTTTTCATTGCCAAATTTCCTCCTGATTATTTTTGTTACTTAAAACTTATTACAAAGTTTCTAACGCCTAATGATACCAAGGTACAATGAAAAACACCTATCTGGATCTCAGTGCTGTCTGATAAGCTAAGCTGAACGGTCGTTTTTCAGTATAGTGCTCCCTTATCAAATCTGATAACTTTTGTTCGAAGTTCCTATGCTGCCTCGGCAGCTCGAATTTTTCGAAGTGATAAAACCTAACCCAAAATCGCGAATTGTGAACTAAAATAGTGTTTTCTTTACTACCCCTGCGATGGCGGGGGTAGATGAAAGACAAACAACCAGTGATAAATCGTCTTATGACTCAATTAAGAACGATATGGTAGATGAACTTATAAATATAGACTTAAAACCAGTGCTTGAAAGTGATTCGTACCACGAAACAATTAAATCGTATATGAAAAAATCTCAATCGGTTCTGAAAGTAATCTCAAAAGAGAATAAAGTGCTAGCCAACGAAAACAGTGCTCTTTCAGCTCAATTAAAAACTTTTTTAGAAAATCACAAAGAAAGTGAAATTAAGAACCAATCTATTATTTCGAGTTTACAAACTCAAATTAATGAGCTTAAACAATCAAGTACGACTACACCCTCAGCTACTAAAAATTCGGTGAAAAACATCACTAAACCTAACTCTACTAAAGCCCCAGGGCAAACTAAAATAACTCAGTTTTCCAACAAAAATAATGTTAATCTAAATGAAGTACCCCCAGTTTCCACAAGCAACAAATTCGATGCGCTACAATCGGAAAGTATGGAAACGAATGAAAACGAAGCCATCCTTGCGGACGATGACGATACATCAGATGACATCAATTCAGATCCGGAATTCAAGGAAAAACGCTTAACCTATAAGAGACCACTGAAGAAAAGGAAAAGGGAAAACTCCAGTGGAAAGGAACCAGACTCCGCTAATACTGCTACAACTAAAAATGATAAGTCTAGTGTTAATTCTACTAATGTTAAGGCAACAAAAGTACTACCTCCCCCTCCCATTAAGGTTATTGGTGTTAAGACTTTTGATGAATTAAAAACTCTCTTAAAAAATGCTTCAGAAAAAGAAGAATATACTATTAGATTTATCAGTAAAGAAACTTGGAAAATAAACCCAACCTCAGAAGACGCTTATCGTCAAATTTCTGAGACTTTAAACACAAATAACGTACAGTGGTACTCCCACTCTGACAAAAATACGCGCAATATTAAGGTTTTATGTAAAGGCCTCCCTCCCTCAATTTCAGAGGAGGAAATAATGGAAGATCTTTTAAATAAGGACTTCAAAATAAAATCAGCAGTGTGCATGATGAAACGTGTTGAAAAACTTAAAAATAAAAACAAATTGCAGTCTGATTCACAGGTTCAACCCTTAGACAACTCAGGAAAATCAGCGGAAAATTCAGCAAATCAAGCAGAAAATCAACAACCTAAAAAAGAATTGAAAGAATACGAATTGATCAAAATTCCTATTCATCAATTAGACTTCGATCACACGGAGTCTGTGGAAAAAATCTTTGCAATCAAAGGAATAGCCCACACAGTGGTTAAAATCGAACCTTTAAAAACTAATCCTGCTGTGGTACCCCAGTGTAAGCGGTGTTGCAGCTGGTCTCACACACAAAATTTTGGTCATAAAACACCTAGATGTGTCAAATGTGCCGGGAAACATTTATCTAAAGATTGTGCTTTTCCAGGAAAAATCTCAAACCCCAAATGTGCCAATTGCGGCACAACTGGTCATCCAGCTAGCTATAGGGGTTGCCCTATGGCTAAAGAATTCCAATTAGCTAGGAAAAATTTAATTAAAGGAAAAAATCCCACTCAAAAGAATGGGAAAAATTTTCCAACTCTAAACAAAAAGAACGTGACTGCCTCAAAACCAAAACCGCTTACAAAATCATTTGCAAGCGCTGTATCAGGTGATAAAAATAATGAGCTCAATGCTGATGCGAGCTCAATTCAAATTATAAGCACTCTATTGAAAACGATAGAAACATTAAACGAGCAAATTCGTATTCTCACTGATAAAGTAAGCCGGCTGGAAACACGCTCGGCAAAATGAATCACTAATGTTTCGTATTAACGATGAGTAATATGAGCATGAGTAATGATTTTTCTGATAATTTAGTTCTGTCTAATAATTTGTCTGCTCCTTTTTTGCAGGAAAATGATACGATTAATTTCGATGATGTCACTGTGTTACGCTCACAGAATAAAGTCAACTCGTTGAATTTCCTTGCTTGGAACTGCGGAGGCTTGACTCGGGCGAAGGCCGAAGAACTCAACGTTACGCTTAGAGATTTTAATGTGGACATCGCTCTAATGGCAGAGACCTGGTTCACAAAAACCGATAATAAAAGGTATTTTGCGGGGTACAAAGTATATAACGCATTGCACCCAGCAAATAAGCACAGAGGTGGGTCATCCATTATTATCAAAGAAAACTTTAAACACAATTTAATAAAATTGATAGAGACTCCAGCTTTTCAAGCTGTAGTAATAAACATTCATGCAGATATAGGCAACTTCAATGTCGCCTCACTTTATACTCCACCTGGAAATATCCTATCAACGGAAGATTATGTCGGTTTTTTGGAAGAATTGGGTCCTACGTATCTTGTGGGTGGAGACTGGAATGCTAAGAGTCCCAGATGGGGATCCAGAATTACAAATCCTAAAGGAGAATCTTTGCTCGAGGCAGTAAATAAGACAGGAGGAAATTTTATCACCCCTGGCAAGCCAACAAACTATCCCTATGTCCCAGGACACAAACCAGATTTAATAGACTTCTTCATTTTTCAAAATTTAAACATAATAGATAGAACCTCATGTGATACTATCCCCATGAAAATTCTACAAGGTCACGTAAAAATTTTAATGACTATATTTAGTAATCCTATCCTAGATGATAGACCTCCAAATATTTGTTCTAAAAGAACAAATTGGGAACAATTTCGGCTAGATTTAGAAAAACTAATAATCAACAGCATTCCAGTTTCCACTCCTGCGGATATTGATAGGGAGACGGAGCTGTTGGTGGAGCAAATTCAACAATGTGCGAAAGCTAACACCCCAATAGCTACTAATAATTTAAAGCCTTATGCTATCCCCAAAGATCTTCTGAAACTGATCCGTTCTAAAAGAAAAGCAAGCCGCATTTCTGACTCTTCATTTAATCCGGAAGATAAAGCTCATTTTAATAGATTGAATAAAATAGTTAAAAAACGAATGAATGAATTTTTTAAACCACAAATTTGAAAATTTTGTAAAATCTCTTTCACCTCACGCAGACAAAAATTATTCATTGTGGGCTGCTACTAAGTACTTAAAAAGACCCAAACAACTCAAATTTCCAATAAAAAAAGCAGATAACACCTGGGCAGAAACAGACTTAGAAAAAGCAGAACGGTTAGCAGATCATTTCGAAATGGCTTTCCAGCCTCACAAAGATATTGCCACACCTTCTTCAGACTCAGAAAATGGAAGCTCCACTGACAGCTCCGACTCCGAACCGCACAGTCAGGGAGAGGTGTCCTCATTAAGAACTCGAAAACCAAGGAAAATACCACCAGTAAAAATCAAAACAATTTCTCCATCTGAGATAACGAAAGAAATAAAAGGTAAAATTAAAGCCAAAAAAGCTCCTGGCTTTGACCAAATTTCAGGTCTTATTCTGAAGAACCTGCCGAACAAAGCAATTATGAAACTAACAGCTATTTTCAATGCAGTCATTCGATACAAATATATCCCTAAGCAATGGAAGATGGCAGAAATTTTCACTCTTCTAAAGCCAGATAAACCACCAGCAGAAGCTGCTTCTTATAGACCAATTTCCCTATTGCCGGTTATTGGAAAATTATTTGAAAAACTTTACATAAAGCGTTTAAATGAAATTGTTAAGCAAAATAATTTAATCATTGATGCCCAATTCGGCTTTAGGGCTCAACACTCAACAGTGGATCAACTACACAGGGTCACTAAATTTATCGAGGATGCATTGGAAAAGGGCGAATACTGCGTGGCTGTTTTCCTTGATGTAGCGCAAGCGTTCGATCGGGTCTGGCATGAGAGGCTCGTCGATAAACTTTTCACTATGCTCCCATGTAACCATGTGGAGCTCCTGTCGTCTTTCCTTACCGGAAGACAGTTTAGAGTCAGATACGAAAATGCGACTTCAGGTTTCAGACAAATCCGAGCGGGAGTTCCACAGGGCTCCTGTCTTTCCCCTCTTCTCTACTCCCTCTTTACAACAGACATCCCACAGTCTGGGAGGAGGGGGAAACTGGGAGTTTATGCCGACGATACTCTCGTGCTAACCTCGTCCAAGAGTTATAGAGAGGCACGTCACACAGCTCAACAACATTTGGATAAAATAAATAAATGGACAATGAGAGACAAAACAAAATTGAATGCCTCAAAATCAATTGAAGTGATTTTTACTAATCGTCCATATACCCACATCCCGCTCTCTCTAGGAGAAGATAAAATTCCACAAGACAATGTCGCCAAATATCTTGGACTTCACCTGGATTCCAGGCTCAGGTGGGGCAACCATATTAAAAAGAAGGTAGCACAATTGCGACTGAAATTTTCCAATATAGGCGACCCGAATTTGATGGTCTCAAACAATGGTTGCCTGGGACTGGTTCAGTAGGGACGGAGGGGGGATGGGACTTAAAGCGTGGGATTAGCCCTTGTGGGCTATTTGAAGTAGTAAAAAAAAAAAAAAAAAAAAAAATATGCAGTGGCTCATCGGACGTAAGTCACGGTTATCTCTAAATATCAAGTTACTCCTCTACAAATCAATGTTGAGGCCTGTTTGGAGTTATGGTTGCCAATTGTGGGGTTGTGCAGCCAAGTCAAATTTAGATAAAATAGAAATCATGCAAATGAAGATTTTAAGAAGTATAGCTAAAGCAAGATGGTATGAGAGGAATGTAGATATTCGCACGGACCTCAACATTGATTCAGTGGAGGACTACATCACCAAGATGTACACTGCATATGAATTTCGACTACACCGGCACCCCAACCCTGAAGCTCTTGAGCTCTTGGAATGGGACCGATGTGGTCGAAGATTAAAACGTCGCAAGCCCTATGAGCTTGGAATCCAGGGCTTTTCAAAATTTCCTTAAATAGTTAAACCACACGTGCCTCTCTACGCTCTCAAGACGTGATCAGGGGCTTCTTCGGGCTTTGACCGAATCCGGTCGCCCAATTTTCCACACAGATAAATCAAAAAGACCTTTTTACTTTGAAGTAAACTTGTCTTTATTCATTCTCCTTAATATTGTAAAGGTAGTACTTTTTATAAAATGTGTTTAGAATTAGTTTAATCTTATTTAGACAGTTAAGAAAAGCTTTTAAAAGACTTTTTATAAAGTCTAAAAGTGTATTTTGTACAAAATCTCTTATGTGCAAAAAAAAAAAAAAAAAAAAAAAAAAAACCTATCTGGATTCTTTGCCACATTTACATTATTTTCAAGTTAGATAATTTACTCTTGTAGTTTGTTGATACGAAAGCATGAGCCCACACAAGTACTTAAAATTTCTAAGTATACCCCTGAGATAAAGCTGATCAGAAATTTGATGAAACTAGGGCTTAATACCTGGTATCTATCGCTAGGTACTTATAATTGGAGATCAAAAGGGGAAATGGAACCATGTACATACATTGCTGCTGACTTTATTTTCCATCAGAGGTTTTTGTGCAAATCGAATGAGGCATGAATGTGGGAAGATGTTGAAAGAAACTCCTCTAAACCACTGATCAAATATCTTTTAAATGAATTATTTTACGTAGGTATAAGATTACATTCTTAAAGTGGAATTTGTTTTCTGTTGCAGGCCCAGCATTTCGAGTCCCTTTTTCAAAATGACCATGGGTTAACAAAGACAGCAAGAAACATCATTCGAGAGCGGATTGTGAAGGAGGTCCAAAAATTATACTCCTTGAAAGGAGGGCATGCTCAGAAAAAATTGAAAGTAGGAGGGCAAAGGAAAGAAGCTTTTAAGCAGTTAAGACTCTATACTGTCATCAAAAGTAAGTTTTTATTCATTTTTGGCCATGAGAGAATAATTTTCAGCACTTTATCAGTTAAAAAAATTAAAGGGAAGATTAATTAATAAATGTTGATGCTGTTATAGTAGACTATAATGTTTTAGTATACTCTGTAAATTTGTATACATTCTCATCGATTTTTTAAAGCATGCCAGGAAATGGGAAGTTGCAAAAGTTTCAAGAACCCACTTTAGCATTGCCTGTAATTCCTTTCCATTCAGGCAGGAATAGAGGAGACAATTTTATTTTTCCTACTTCGTTAAATTTAAGCATCCTGAACTGCAGTAAGAACTTTATTCTGCTGAATTGTATCAAATAAAAAATTTCTTTATCCCTAAGCATTGTGATAAGAAAGAAAAAGAGAGACTTGTTGTGACAGAGATCTGTGAGAGTCTTGCATCCCAGAAAAAGCAGTGGCGTAGCGTGACGTATTCCTTATTGCTCGCTCATGACCTGTTTTTGATCTGAGCCTTTAGTCAAGCAAGAAGATAAAGGGGATCTTCATTTCTCTACCCATGTTACTGGCTAAAAGCCCTGCTATTAGGTATGAGCAATTTATCATGCAAAACTCATTTTATTGCTTCCTCCTACAGTTGTTTGTTTTTAGTGTATTTTCCGAAGGAAATACACTATTGCGTTCTCCCCTGATGTCAGACCTGGACCAAAGACCATGTAATGAGCATCGATCATGGGTCGTAGATTACGAATATGCATGCCGTTTGAATTCATGTTTATATATATATATATATATCTGTTTATTTATGTATGTATTTCCGACTCATCGTGGTTTTTCCGATTTTCGCTGGGTTATGTTTCCCTCATTTTAAAAAATTTCCAGGTGAAACTTTTTGCGATGTAAAGTAGAGGAACAGGACTACCATTCTGCGAAAAAAAACGGAGATCGAAGTATTACATTTCGAATGGTGGGGGCGAGAAGTGGGGGGGAGGTTCAATTTTGTGGGCGCTATAACTCGCGCAAATTAAAAGCTTTCCCCCGAGATTTTTACAGAAGGAAGATCTTATTTAGTTCTAGGCTGGTATTGAATTTGAGCGAAATCGGTCGAGCCGTTTAAAAATGGCGAGCTTAGAAAGTTATAGGCGGGGGGTGTGCGGCAAAAGAGGAGGGAAGCCGCACAGAGGGTCACGACCTGAAAATTGGTGGACAAGACGGCAATGTTGTCGCACAGTGGATCACGAACTGAAAGTTGGTGGACAAGACGGCAATGTGGTCGCACAGTGGGTCACGAACTGAAAGTTGGTGGACGAGACGGCAATGTTGTCGCACAGTGGGTCACGAACTGGAAATTGGTGGACAAGACGGCAATGTTATTGTACAATGGGTCACGAACTGATAATTGGTGGACACGATGGCTATATTGTCGCACAGTGGGTTACAGACTGATAATTGTTGGACAAGACGGCAATGTTGTTGCACAGTGGGTTATGGAGATTCATCCATCTTCATTCAAGCTTGCCACAACGTTTGTTGACATTTTTTCGTATCAGACATTACATGAGGATTGTTGTTGCAACCTGGCGACATGAAGTCCTTATTCGAATAATCAATGCCTCCAACAGTTTTTTTTTTTTTTTTTTTTTTATTTGCACGAATTAAACTTGTACAAAGGTCGCTAATAGACATACATAGATGTCTTTTAAAGCTTAATTAATCTATAAGTATAACTTAATTATAATATATAAACATTTTATCTTATAAATTTTCAAAGTTTTAACATAAAAATATCATACTACCTCTGAATATTGAGGAGCTCTAAAAACATAATTACTCCTAAAATAAAAATGCCTATTTGTCTTAACTTTGTTTTTGTCTTTGTTTTATTGAAGACTACGGTCGACCGACACCGGCCGAAGACCTAAGCACCTCTGATCCATCCGAAGATACGGGGAGGCACACTAGTATTATGGGAAAAATTTTGAAAAGCCCTGAATTCCAAGCTCATAGGGCTTACGTCTTTTCAACCTGCGATTACATCGGTCCCATTCCAACAACGCAAGCGCTTCTTGGTTGGGGTGACGATGTAGTCTCATCTCATACGCAGAGTACATCTTGGTGATGTAATTCTCTACAGAGTCAATATTGAGGTCAGCGCGAATATCTGCATTCCTCTCATACCACCGAGCTTTAGCAATACTTCTTAGAATCTTCATCTGAATGATTTCGATCTTATCTAAATTTGACTTGGCTGCACAACCCCACAATTGGCAACCATAACTCCAAACCGGCCTCAACATTGACTTGTAGAGAAGCAACTTTAGTTGTAGGGAAAGTCGAGATTTGCGCCCCAAGAGCCACTGCATATTAGAGAACTTTAGTCGCAGTTGAGCGACCTTTTTTTTAATGTGAGCGCCCCATCTGAGCCTGGAATCCAGGTGGAGGCCAAGATATTTTGCGATGTTATCGTTTGGGATTTTAACTTCTCCTAAAAGTAGGGGAATATGGGTAAATGGTCTATTAGTGAAAACAACCTCAACCGATTTAGACGCATTTAGTTTGGTTTTGTCTTTTTTTGTCCATTTATCTATTTTGTTTAAATGAGATTGAGCGTTAAAACGTGCCTCCCTGTAACTTCGAGACGATGTTAGCACGAGAGTATCGTCTGCATAAATGCCCAACTTTCCCCCCCTCCCAGACTGTTGCCTCCAACAGTGTAAACATAAATCCAACCTCCAAAGATTGATATCTGCCCGCCCCTCCCTTCGGAAAATACACTCTTCCCGTGGTGGACGCGCGGGTCACTTAAAAGACAGAACAACTGAGGTCGGACACTCAAACTAAAAAAAAAAAAAAAAAAAAAAAAAAAAAAAAAAAAAAACACTAAAAACGCGCGCGAGGCGCGCGTCCTGGGGAGCTTGGGGGGGGGGGCGGAGCTGCCCCCCAAAAACCGGCGCGGAGCGAAGCGGAGCGCCGGTTTTTTTTCTCATATACTTTATAAACTTTGTAACTCAGACCAAGTGTTCTCTTAACATAAGACTCAAGCATTTTATTTTGTTTTTTATTTTGCAGAAGTTGTTAAAAGCCTGTATGGCCGAAGTGTATCCAATTACCGAGAGCTGATGGATAATACAACTGCGACCTTCTTAACCCACGCAGATGAAAAGAAAGAGGAAAATCCTGCATAAACTGGCAGAGGCATTGGCATCTTTTTTTTCTACCTACATATCTCCGTCTTGACGCTGTGTTAATTTCTTTCTTTCATCATCATGTGTATGGCGTTTTGCTATTTTGCCATTTGTCTCGTAATTTCAATTTTTCTACTTATTTGAATGACTTTTTATGAACAGTTTCCAAGTTATTTTTATTTTTTTTTTTTCATCATCATGTGTATGGCATTTTGCTAATTTGCCATCTCTCTAGTAATTTCAATTTTTCTACTTATTTGAATGACTTTTTGTGTACAGTTTTCAAGTTCCCCCCCCCCCCATCATGTGTATGGCATTTTGCTAATCTGCCATCTCTCTCGTAATTTCAATTTTTCTACTTATTTGAATGACTTTTTGTGTACAGTTTTCAAGTTAAAGACGCTTTTAAATTATCATACAGGGTGAAAAAACTGAGTGTTCATTGAGGCCTTTAGATCTCGAGTACCTGTGTCATAAATGCATTGCAATCTCTCAAAATTCCATATGTTAAATGTCTAGTCCTTTTTTGGAAAATTGTTCGCTGTCCTTTTGTTAAACTAATTACTCTAATCTCTCTTCTTAAATGTCAATAACAAAGACTGAGTGTTCATTTGAGGCTATCACAGCATAGCTATCAGTATTATAAGTGCATTGGAACTTGTCAAAATTCTCTAGAACATATTATTTTTTCCCCAATAAACCACCGCATGAGAAGCCATGCAAATCTCAGTGGTTTTCCCCTCAATGTCGAGACAAATCAGTAACATTTTAGAGCTGTTTATACAGTAGTTTAAGGGGAGTCGGACATGAAAAATTCTAAAAATTTCGGATTTTCAGTTTTTTGTGTAACTATTTTCTACATACTCTCAGGATTAAACGGAGACCAAGATCAAATCATTTTGACCATTGTTTGAGGCAGGAGGAATATTTGAATGAGTCAAAGTCGTGCGTTGTACCAACCTTTTTTTCCCATCTGAGAATACTCTAGTGTCACTCATACTCCATTGTGTCTTATTGCTGGTCCTTGTGGTTTTATTTAGTTATGTTGTTAGCAGTATTTAGTTCTGAAGTAATCCTGTAGAGCTGCTAATAGCACCACTTGTTAAGCCAGTCCGCCAGTCGTATTAGATATCAGATGTTTGTAAACAAAACATGTGATAATGAGCAAAAAACAGTTATGAAAATTTTGTATGTCTCATTTTATGTGCCTATTAATTCCGTTTATTGAGTTTATCAAATGGTTTATTCAGAATGTGAAGTGTTTAAAAAACGACGAAACGTTGGAAAACGGAAAATTGCATGTGAGCCTTTAGAACAGAGGAGAGAGGTAGAACCAAATGAAAGTGCGATAAGTATGAACCCGCAACCTATTCCAACACCGCAGGAGAATACCACTCCTAAAGACAGCACATCCAAAAGAAAACTTCAAGAAAATTTAAGTAATTACAGTCTTTTTTTGCCTGATGTTGAAGATGATGACACTTTTGACATTATAAATTTCAAGTCATTCACTTCGCTCTTGAATGACATTGCTGTTTGCAAATCGTGTCACAGCCCTGTTTCGGTCACCTCTTCGCAAAACTGAGGTTTGAGCGTGATGATCAATACCGCTTGTAGCCAGTGTAACAACAGTGTGAAGTTATCGAACAGTTCAGCTTTACCCTCCAAAAAATCTGACATTAATGTGCGGTTCGTTTATGCTATGCGGTGTATCGGTAAAGAAGAGGAAGCAGCAAAAACTTTCTGCGGCATTAAGAACCTGCCTAGTCCACCATCTTTCAAAAGATACACCAAAGTTCTCACTGACTCAGCTAAATCAGTCTGTCAGGAGTCAATGAAGGAGGCTACTGAGCAAGCAGTACAAGAGAACGATGGTAATAGAGATATCACTGCTTCTTTTGATGGAACTTGGCAAAACCGCGGTCATGTTTCTCAAAATGGAGTGTTGACCGTCATCAGTGCTGGTAAGGTCTTAGATGTGGCTATACTTTCAAAGTACAGCAGGTGTTCCAAGCGTCTTGAGAAGCAACATCTGCCTAATTGCTGTGCAAATTATCAGGGTACGAGTGGTGGCATGGAGACTCATGGTGTAACGCAACTGTGTCAAAGATCAGAGGAATTGTATAATGTGCGATACAAATACTATCTAGGTGATGGTGATTCACCAGCTTTCAGTACAGTCCAATCTTTGAAACCTTATGGGGATGACTGTATCATGGAGAAACTAGCATGTGTTGGTCATGTCCAAAAAAGAATGGGAACAAGACTGCGAAAATTGAAAAGCGATATGGGCAAGAGGCAACTTAGTGACGGTAAAACATTAGGTGGTCGAGGACGCCTCACTTTAGATGCCATCAAAACTATACAAACTTATTATGGACTGGCCATAAGGCGAAATACCTCAAGCCTTGTCAGCATGAAAAGAGCTGTATGGGCAGAATACTTTCATATTGCTTCAACTGATGAAAACCCTAGCCACGGCATGTGCCCAAAAGCAGATGACAAAGATTGTTGGTGCAAGTACCAAAAAGCTGTTGTTAATAAGGAAGACTACAAGCATGCTGATCACCTTCACCTACCACAAGCTGTAATGGAGGTAATTAAGCCAACATTTCGAGATTTAGCTGATGAGAACCTTCTCAAGAAATGCCATCATGGCAACACGCAAAATCCAAACGAGTCGCTAAATAATGTAATCTGGTCTATAATTCAAAAGCGTTGTTTTTGTAATGCTTAACATTCTTGAACTAGGAGTTTATGATGCAGTAGCACTCTACAATGAAGGCAATATTTGTGCAAAATTCTTCAGAAATTGGGAATGAAACCTGGTTTCAATTGTGTCACCATCATGAAGAAAATTGACAAAGCAAGAATTTTCAAAGCGGAAAAAGCCATGCAAGAAATTGCAAAGAAATGTCGACTGCGGATCAGTTCAGCAAAAAGAAAACTTGAGGATGCATTTGAGGAAGAAGAGGATCCAGACAAGCCATCTTATGGTGCAGGCCTGCATTGACATGTGTTTATAGCATCAATTGTGCAATTAAGTGGCAATATTATTCATAAAGATGTCTTACTGAATCTTTGACCCTTCATTCCCGATAATCACAATTTTCGACACATATTTTTCTTTTTCTCAGGATCTACTGGGTTTTCTTTTTCACGCTTTTTTTTTGTTTGATTCCTTGTACTCTTCTGCACACTTTAACACAGGCTTTTCTTGATAAATTGATTTTTCAAATTTTGAGGACACTTTGAAGTCAATATTTTTGAAAAAAAATATTACCAAATTGAAAAAATTCATAAAAATACGAATTTTCAAAATTTTGGAAAACCCCCGGGTTAAATTCATCCTAAAGGTGTCAGGAACCCAACAAAACAAACCGGATGAAAAAAGACCCTGAGACTCTGAGAAAAAGAAAGTTGAAGTTGGATAAATTAACATGGGCTAGCATAGGAAGTCCGACTCCCCTTAAACAGGAAAACATGACACATTTTTGACATTTTTGAACCCTCCCAATGCACTAAATGGGCTTTTTCTGCTATGGAGGCCTCATTAATTTTCGAACCATAACTTTTAAATTATTGACTCAATTATATTCTTTTGTCTGTGTTATTAAATTATTTAAGTCTTGTTTGTCCTTTGAGTAATTAGTTCATGTACAACTTTCTCACTCGACTTCTTTTTTGCAAGCATTGTTTTTTAGTTAAGATAGAAGTGCAGTTCAATTTATTCATTTATTTTCTGTGAATGTGATTTGTTTGTTAATCCATTGTGTCAGGCAATTTAGAGTCTTCACAGAAATACAATTTTGTGTTCTTGAAATAAGTGTATTTTCATTCTATTACATTCCAGAATCTTGAGATGATAAGTTGAAGCAGTTTGTTATGGTTATTTAGGTAGGATCATCTCATTAAATGTCTAGTGAGGTGAATACTTTTTGATATGACTGCAAAATGTCGGTGGAGAAGGTCCTTTGAAGGAAGTTATAAAGCATATATTTTTGTGTAATTTCATTCTATTCCTCCCTTTTACAGCAAATGTCACCAATTGTCAAAATTTTACTGTCAATTTATTGAGTAGTGTTCAGGGGAACTTTTCCTTAAGCATAGAGCCCTCAAAATATTTTCATCTCAAGTTTCAGGCGATTAAGTACAAAGATAAGAGGGATTTCTCATGATTTTCCCTCCCAGGTTCATCAGGCTCCTGAAAAAGAGGAGGGAAGGAAGGGGTAAAAGTTTCCCCAAACAGTTCCTACTTTTTGCAACTAAGTTCCACGATGCTCCAAATTTTCTGTCTGAAAGTACCAACTTATTGAAACTTTTTTGATCAATGTATTCACTATGTTGTTTGAAAGTTGCAACTTGTTGCAACTAGGTGGTAAGAAAGTTGAAACTTAGTTGGAACTAGGTTTAAACAAAGTTTCAAGTTTGTTGCAACATTTTGGTCGGAAATGGCTACTGGGGATATGGTTACATTAAATTTTGCATTTCCGTTAAAGGATTAAACGACACTCTAACGTGGATGGAACGCTCAAAATAGTGGCAATGACGCCAAGAATTGAAATCTAAATCTTTTAAACGCAAGTCTAGAGACAAAATCTCGGTTTTCAAATACCAATGGAAATATGCATTGTTGAATACTTACAGCAATACATTTGAACTCATTGCAATCAAAATTGTTTAAGTTATGGAAGGAACAAGTATGTGACAGAGCCTAAGGACACTTATGCCTCCATGAAGACTGCATACTTTAGGAAAGTTGAGCTTGACTAGTAATCGGCCCACCTGTTGGCAAAGAGAACCTGTCATCACCAGAAAAAAAAACTTAAAACCACAAGACAAAAAAAAAAAAAGAATTTTCATATTATTTCTTTTGTAGGAACGCATTGCATTTTTCTCTTAGACTCATTGTTTCAATGCATTGTTGTTGCATTTGTTATTGAAGTATACAAAGATTATATTGATTTATTTGATTAGGTGGTTCAGAGTCATGAGTTGGACTATTAATAATTGATTGATAATTTGATATTTAATAGAGGCGTGTCTTATTATGTTTGTTCAGTGCCATCTGCAATGGGCTATAGTTAGTTAGTAGTTTAGTTATAGTTAGTTTTTTTAGTGTAATAGTTTTTCCAGACCAATCTTAGTACCTAACTTTTTTTCATTATACAGTCACGTATTAACAACTTTTAATGGT
The DNA here is from genome assembly GCF_918797505.1 of Bemisia tabaci. NCBI lineage: Eukaryota > Metazoa > Arthropoda > Insecta > Hemiptera > Aleyrodidae > Bemisia > Bemisia tabaci. Next base: position 75,443,442 of record NC_092794.1, read on the forward strand.
CATCAAAAATTCAATTTGGAGGTTGTAGTGGGGATCACCCTGATGGGTGTTTGAGCAATTTCGAAATCGATTATCGGAGCTCTCGGAAAAAGTAATCGTATTTTTGTGGTTTTTTAATGGTAAAATAGCAAACCGGGCATGGGGCGACAAATTAAACCTCCTCTCCCTCATCCTTCCCGGGACCGATCTGAATTTTTAGTATGTTTTTACCCAGTATAAGATGTCACTTTCCTAAAATTTTCGCGCCCGTACAAACTTTTTGGCCCCCCGCGGCAGTGTTGCCAAGTTGCGGACTCCAAAATATCGAATTTGATGATAGAATGAAGGTTTTGAGGTGTGATTTCCTCTAAAACTTTACAAGAAATGTGCAATCTGAGAGTTTTCGATTAGAAAAGGCATATTTGAACAATTTAGAATTACGGTGTTGCCAGCTTTACGATTTAAATTTGTCAAAATCACCCGAATCATGTTGCAACCTCAAGCGCTGGATTTTTATTTCGTTCAGAATCGGTCATTATGATTCTTCTGTGCTGTATACATTTAGGTACCATGAAAATTATGTCATTATTTACTTGATGGGTGCAATTAGCTCAACAACACTGTTAAAAATCAATGATTTACTCTGAGTGAATAGCCTGCAAGAAAAAAAAATCCGGTGCGAATCTCGCGCCGCACTCTGAGTCAATAGGTCAGAGCGTAAATATCACCAATGACGGATGAATTAGTGGAGCTCCCTCAAGTAGCATGAATTCAGCATTATCTAGTTAATTGCACCCATCAAGTAAGTAATGACATAGTTTTCGTGGTACCTAAATGTATACAGCACAGCAGAATCATAATGACCGTTTCTGAACGAAATAAAAATCCAGCGCTTGAGGTTGCAACATGATTCGGGTGATTTTGACAAATTTAAATCGTAAAGCTGGCAACACCGTAATTCTAAATTGTTCAAATATGCCTTTTCTAATCGAAAACTCTCAGATTGCACATTTCTTGTAAAGTTTTGGAGGAAATCACACCTCAAAACCTTCATTCTATCATCAAATTCGATATTTTGGAGTCCGCAACTTGGCAACACTGCCGCGGGGGCCAAAAAGTTTGTACGGGCACGAAAATTTTAGGAAAGTTACATCTCATACCAGGTAAAAACATACTAAAAATTCAGATCAGTAAGGATGAGGGAGAAGAGGTTAAATTTGTCGCCCCATGCCCGGTTTGCTATTTTACCATTAAAAAACCACAAAAATACGATTACTTTTTCCGAGAGCTCCGATAATCGATTTCGAAATTGCCCAAAAACACATCAGGGTGATCCCCACTACAACCTCCAACTTGAATTTTTGATGTACATTAAAAGTTGTTAATAAGTCACTTCAAGTGCACCATGCAGGGTGTTCGGAAGTTAACATACTTAACTTTCAGGATCGATTTTTCAGCTCAAAATATGCCTATTTTTCCCATACAAATATGTGACAGTCACACTTTCGACCACGCATTCCTTCTAGGGCGCTCTAAATACTCACGAATCTTTAAATACTGTTCCGATTCCAATTAAGTACCTGACAGTGATTTTAATGAAAATGGAGTGATTCTGATGGCTTTGTTTACTTCCCATTGTCCATGCACTGATATCGATCAGGCAAGAAGGAACGAGCCGTCGATATGTGACCATTAATCAGGGGATCTCCCGGAAGTCCCAAAAGACATCTTAGATTTTTCGGCGATGCGCATTTAAATCAACAAACTAAACACCTAGATTGTCTGACTAATACAAACACTGCGTAACACTTCGAAATTAATTTAGGTTAGGTTTACTTGGGCTCTCACTGCAGCTGCCATCTGAATCTATGTTAAACACTGCCCACATTTTGCCGAATATTGTTGATTTAATCGATAGCAATGAAAAGATGGCATCAAAATTGCATCTCACGTGGTCTTCTCTACTCGAAAAATAGGAGCATTAAAGGTGCACCTCAAAAGAATTAAAGTTTATAAAAGCGGAATTCTCATATGAAATCCTGATGACTTGGGCTCCCATCCCCATCCAGGCTTAAAAACCCGGCCCATGCGCGTTACGCAGGTTCCCTATCTGGCGGCCATTCCAGACGTTTAGTTCGTTGGTTTAAATAGGAGATAGAGTATTGGGCCACATCCACCATCTTGGATTTTCGAAATTTGGCCAAAAATTCGAGTTTCCCGTCCAAAAATTCCCCCCCCCCCCCCCCCGTTACCAAGTTTCACCAAGATCGACTGGACAGGAGCCGAGATAGCATTTTAGGCCACGTCCGCCATCTTGGATTTTCGACTTTTCAAAATTTGACTAGAAATTCAAGTTTCTCGTCCAAATATACCCGCAATATCTAGTTTCCACGAATCTCCGCCGCACGCGCGTCGACCAACTGGATATGGTTCCTTTTGATTTAATTCAGTATCCCGGATAGCGCATTAAATCAAAAGGACCTACGTGCAAAATCCCTTACATCTCGCTTAACAGTCATTTTTCGGAACTTGGGTGACGTGTGTAGTTTGAGACACTCTTCAACTTATGAACAAGCCACAGTAGACCAAAATCGGTCCATTAGTAAGGAAATAACGCCAATAGTTTTAGTCAAACTTGCTCCACTGAAAAATCTGAAAATGGCGCATTGTTCCTTTCAGCATAAATACGTCCAACTGCTACCGCTACCCTAGTTACCTGGGAGGGCTGAAATTTGGTCCAGGTATCAGAGGCAGGAATGAACAGAGGCACTCCATACCCCAATGCAGCAAAGTTTATTATAAAAAAACCGTGCTAGATATTTGAAACAGCCTATTTTTATCCATACATTTCATTAAGAGGATGTTCCACTTTACATGCCGAGTACCGTTAAGAGCACTAAGGTTCCTGAAATCACACACATTTTGAGAACAACCCAAGGTAACTTACTTTGGCTGCACTGGCTGCTTCCTCACCAATGATAATTACTACTTTCCCTTTATTGTTGTATAATATGCTGAGTTCTGGGCTTGGAGGTAATGGTGATGAGTCTGAATTTGCACCTCCAAAGTCGATGGTTCCAAAAGGAATGTTAATACTTCCCGGAGCTGCTTCCTCCACAAACCTTCGAGAATAAAGAAAAAAAGAAACAAGTTGGTACTACATTGGAGCACGGTGGTAAAGTACTGGATAGCAATTTCGAAAATCATGAAAAATACGTCGCAACTTTCACATCAAGGCACAACTAACTCGGTCATTCTCAAAAGGACTAGAGTGCCAAAAAATCGAAAATTGAGTTATTGATGATTGATGGAATAGCCTAAGCAATACTAACTTACAGGGGTAAGTATTGCTCAGGCACAAATTCACCTTAAAGTACAGTGACGAGCCATAAAATGTATTCTTAAGGCCTACAAAAATCATATGAAGAATCAGGCCATGCTTTAAAAGACCCTAGCACTAACCTTTATATGGCCATCTGTTCGCAAAAACTATACATGCAGCAGCCACCTGTTACGCATTGTACTATGTGGTACTCATCTGCCTTCATTTGATATGAATAGAAGACTTCAAGCATATTCTCAAATTTTTGAGGATCTATTGCATTTAAGAGCAATGGGTTCGTAATAATTAATTAATTAATTCATGATAAAAGCATATTCAAAGCAGATTGATCCTATTTTTCACTACGGACTTAAGAAGTTATAGCTCCATCAAATCCATCAAAAATGAGTTTTTCCCATACTTTCTACTTTTATCATTAATATAAACTTCGAAGGATTCAGACTTTCAGCGATTCCACCTTTTTCTATTTCACTCGAGGGAAGTGTCCCCTCCTCGCCTCTCTTCCCCACCCGGTGACTGACGCTGCGCTGTGTTGAACGGTTCAGCCTGAACCTTTCCTCTACGTCTAACCGTTCCCCACTCCTCTGTCAATCGAACCATGCCACCGCTTACGCATTGTCGCTCGCCCACCCAGGTACCAGGGTACCTAGCGGCCAGCGGTCAGTTGATGATAAATCTCGCTCACGCTCCCACGCAGCTACGCATAGATTACGCCAGAAAATTATCCTCCGAATAATTAGAATTTCTTCAATAGTAATTTTCTTTATTTATTTGACTGTACTTTTTCTCTGATTTACTGTATTTTCCTTGGTTCTCTGCTGTGTTTTTCTTAAATCTCCTCGGTGTTTTTATTTTATCTTGCTCATGCTCACACGCAGCTGAGCTCAGATTACCCTAGTGGAGTCGTTTCCTTTGTTATTTTTCTGTATTTTTTTTCTCTGTTATGCTGTGTTTTTCTTGAATCTTTTCTGCGTTTTTCTGTCTTTTCTTTTCCTTTCTGTCTTAATATTTCTTTTCCTATCCTTTGTTCTCTGAGGATATTTTTGATAAAATAAGCATGAATCCAGCTTCAATTGATGACGTATTGCAGGATGTGTTGTCTGGCGACACAATTAATTTGTTTTTTGACATTGTGCTTCGTAAGACGAACTTCCGACCTGTCAATGTAAATTTAATGGGTTTGTGGGATTTCATAGGCCCAGCTCAATTGAATAACGGCAAATTTATTCAAATTTTGGGTAGCAGGCCCACTGGGAATATAAATGAAATTTCCCAGTGGGTAACTTTTTATTATTTTAACAACACTGTAAAAAAGGGAAATTTATATTAATACCTATCATTTAAGGAAGTGCAACTAAAATGTGAGTAATTTTTTCAGAAGAGTAAAAAAAAAACAAAAGTGGCTAAAGATGGTTCCTCTTTTTCTCGTGGTGTTGGCTGTTTCTGCTAAATGGGAACCGTCCATTTCAAGATACAGTCTATCTCTTGCCCTGTCATTATTATTATTCTACAAGTTAATTGTGGAGTGAAAATTTAATAATGTTTTCTGTGAAATCTTCATACTAGAGTGATAAAAAATTTGCAACTACTACAAAATTGGCGCGCAAAGCGAGCCGAATGTCACTCTCGTAGCGAGTGACCGGGGGTCCAGGGGGCGCAGCCCCCCGGCTAGACGTGCCAGGCGCGCGAAGCGTGCCTAGAACGGCTAGTAGTTTATTAGGTTTAGAATAGAATCACTCATTCTCAAAAAGACTCAATCGCCAGAAATTAACTTACAGTTAAACATTAGTCGACCTCTTTTAAACCTATGATGATTAATAATGTAATTAATGGATTAATTGCTTTAATATTTTAGTGCTAAGGGATTTAAAACGCTTCTTACTGTTTTCTTGCATCCACATTTATGGCGCAATTGACAATGACCAATGCATCTTTGAATGAGCTTGTTTGCAAAGAAAAACCCAGGTTTTCTGCAACGATCTTGTAAGGTCTAAGGTATAGCGTCCAGCCATAGCACCGCATAACAAACTTTCTATCGCATCACCTAACAATAAAAAACAGGCATGCTTGAAAAAGTCATTCCTGTGGGGTCTGAGCTTGGTGTGTAAGGTCTCACGAGGTAGGGGAGAGGGGAAAGGGGGTGTTTCGGGCATTTCCATGTTGACAGAAGTTAGGTGCACTTAATACTGCTTGGATCTGATACTTCCTTTAGGTATTCGACCCTCTGTTTTAGGGGCTTTCATTATCTACACAACCTCCCTTGAAGAAAGATGTTATTTCTGTTGACTGAGATTTTAAAATTTTTTCATTGTTACTCGCAATTGAGTAACAGGACTGTTATTTCTCCTCAGGGGCACTTCTTTTGAAGATTTCAGGCCTTTTTTTTTAAGCCAAACTCTTTAAGTGAACATTGTTTGCAAGTCAATCCCTGCTGAGCTTACATGACCCATTTACTGTTAACTGAAGACAGCACTTTCACAAATGCAGTTTAAACTGCTAGTCATTATTTACAGCATTATTAATTCATCTGGAGAAGAAAAAAAACTCCTGGACGAACGTCTTATCATGCAACCACTTACTCATATTGAGGTCTGATATCCACCATCAATACTCGCTGAGGACTGTGATGCATGAGATCCAGAAGATCTGCTGCACTTATCCTTGGACAAAATTCTGCTTGCAATTCAGTATATGACAGCCCAGACATTTCCTGCAGATGTTAAAGAAATTTTCGTCATGTTTTTAGCAAGCATAGAAGTTGATACATGATTTCAACAGATATTGCGCGCAGAAAAGAAACATTATGAGAAAAATAAAACAACTATCAGAAGTGTTGAGCTCACAATCAGACGGTACTCTGAAGTCTCACAGAAAAACCTACCCACAATCTAATCAATTTAAGCTTGTTTGAGCCGAAATTTTCAGAGCATACAAATGAAAGATGGGCTTGAAATTTGCAACTTCAAACAAGTGAGTTGTGAGCTTAATTTCAAATGAAATATTTACTCATCATGAATTTGTTCACAACCTTGATGTGGTGCCTCCTCTGCTGAAAATTAGCAATTCTCAATTTTTTGCTATGAAATGGGTGTAGGTAAGTCGATAGGACATTACTTTGTCGACAGTGGTGCATTCTCTCATCTGACATTCTCAACTTGCATAACCATTGAAGCACCTTAACATTTCCAGTGACAGCCCTGATGGTACCCCCAACAGTTCATTCAATGAGAATAAGTGAATTATTTAACTTGAAAAACAGAAGAGAAAAAAGGAGCATTTCTCATGTTAGTCACAATTTAGTTTACCAGAGGCGAAGTATTTTTACGCTGTTTAATGCTTTGTTGATGAGTATATTCATGTTGCCTAAATGTGATGCTCTTGGGAGTGGTGCAATAAGGTTCCATTGAGTCTGCAACACACCGCTCCATGTCAATTTCTGAAAATTAAAAATAAACTGTGTGAAAACATCGAACGGTACTCTATCCTTAAAAATGAGTACTAATTATTATTTACAGCCTTTAAACACTCGTTCTATTACAACAGGGCTGCTCTACAGTAGGACATGCATGCCCTTCATTCACAGGTGTTCCTTTTCCAGCTGCCAAGAAAAAAATGTAATAGTGTGACTAGAGGTGTAAAATCGGTCACAAGCCAATTTATACTACTAGAATCTGGAAGATACCGGACCCTTCAAAACGTCCCGTTCTTATATGCTTATGTTTTCAATTGTTGATGCCCGATGGGGGTCTGAAACTGTTGATGTCAAAATCAACGACTAACTCTTTATCATAGGTATTCAGACTGACTGTGAGAAAGATCTATAGAATGGTTTGCTAGTGTGGCAGCCGATTGCAATGCAGCCTTGCGAAAAATTTGAGAGTATTCCAGAAAAATTGGAAGATGTGGACATCAAAATTCTGTTTCAGGTCATCGAGGCGAGTAGATTAAGCCATTTCTCAAACTTGTGTCACAAAGTGGCCAAAGTGGCACATGCCCGCGGACTATAAACCGAAGATCGTTGATGGCTGTCAATTAATAATAATTGCAATTTTTAATGAGGTATCAGTCAACGATTTTTTTATGTGTATCTTTACTATGCAAGCTAAAATCTTCTTGGAGGAGAATTCATTGAAGATAAAGAGAGAAACTTACCTGGCAAATCCGAAAACAGCAAAATGCATTCATTAAACCCTGAACTGAGGAGTGTGTCTCTTAGTTGTTGGAGAATAGCCAGACCAATAAAAAGTGGAAACGATGCATCTCCTAGTAACAGCTTGTCCCATAAGTGGAGTATTTTGTGGAGAGGAAACACATCTAAAATGAGACATTTTCAAATTAGACTAAACACTCGAATATAAGCATTTCAAATAGAATATCCTGAAACCTCTGGGAAGAAATCCTAACCAATGGGTCTGTTGCAAACTTTTGCTAGAGCAAAAATAAGAGTTGTTTCTCATAGATAAAGTCTAAAAAATCACGATGAGCTCATCGGCAAAGTCCTAATTTCACTATCTGCGTCAGAAAGAGCCTCGGCAAGTTTCGCCCTTTTTTGGATACCCGGGTTGGTCATAGGGACGAGGCTCAATGAAAACTTATGGTTAGGCAAACTTTCAAGCAAAGAGGCTGTCCCATTTTCCAAAGGAACTGGCCGCAAGAGATTTTACGTCCATACTTTCAGGAATCATAACGGATCATTGGAGAGGCCTAAATTCGGTGATCTTTCCCGTCTAGCCCTCCAACGGGCGAGGGGGAAGGGGTCAAAGGTCAATCGCACCGAATACCATAAATTTTGAACGAAACCACGGATCAACTTGATCTTGGGCTCAAATGAAAGTTCTTGACGAAACCTTTCATTTAACGTACATCAAAGTCTGCTTTTGGTAATTTTTCAAAGTGAAAAAAATCATTGTTAGATTTTTCAAGCCCAAAAAATTCAGTTTGTAGGGTTTTTCCATGATGGGGAACGCAGGAATCATTGCAAAAACCAATTTATATAAAAGTCCTTGATTCTAGCTTTGAAACAAGCTATAGTTTAACTTGGGGAAACAAATGGTTCAAAAGTTATGACCGTTCAAAGTTGGAGTGGCGCGCTATTTTCGGAGCGCGTGGAATGTATGTATACTCACATGCCACTCGTCCCTACCATTTCCCCTGGTGCCCGCTTCAGCTGATGGTGGATACAGAAAGGTCCAAAGCTCCTTCCACCTTAAGAGTGACCAATTAGTGCAAAACTAATTTTATTTCTAATGAAAAAAGGGAAATAAAAATACATTAAATGCTGATATACGATAAGACGCTGGCATACATTATTTTTTTACCCCCCTTTCATGATTTAATAATTAATAGCCAAATTAAACCTATTATCATAGATGTATCTGATTATTCCTATGTAGGTAAATATTGATGAGGGGGGATGGATCGGAGAATGTACAAAATTTGGCAACGTTGCTTAAAAATTCCATTTTTGCCTTGAATAATAATCTGGTACCATGCCATGGTGATATTCAGCCATCAGGATGGAAGGAATACCTTGATAAAATAAGTTATCCGAGCATTTGCTTGAGAAAATCTTAAATTATTGAAAGAGATTAAAATAACCCGCCCGGCAAGGGAGCAATGTGTACGTTACCGCAACGTTGCAAGGCAACATTTTTTATGATATTGCTTTGTAAAGGTAAAGCAGCAACGTTTAAGCAATTTTTCAGCAATGTTGCCTGACATTATATTTTAGACAATATTTTCAAAACGTTTTTAGAAATGTTTTTGAAACATTATTAAAAAACGTTTCAATAAATATTTCTTAGATATATTGTGACAACGTTCTTAAACATTATTAGTCAGGGAGAGATACGATTTGACCCGGAAAAAATTGCTTAACAAACTTTTCCTATGTAAATGTCATCAGTAGGTCTTCTTGAACAACATACCAAATGTTTACCACGGTCTGACCCCGGAACACCCCCCAAAATGCCTTAATTTCAAAATGGCGGCCATAATAAGGCCTCTGGGATTTCGGTTTTTTAAAATGCGCATATAGTGTCATGTGAGATATCAATCCCTATGTAATTTTGGTCGTAGAACTCAGATATGAGGTCAGGCAGATGATGTGCTGCAAATCGGAGGGGACACTTTTACACTGTTTCAGGTGTTCTCCTTTCTGTTGTTTCTCAACAGATGATTTTCTCCAATCAATATAAGGGAATGCGCCCTCATACAATGTCGCAAAAATATGTATATGTATATACAAAAATAAAAAAAAAAATTAATTGATAGATAATTAAAAAAATAAAAAAATTAACAATAAAAATATACAAATAAAGATAAAATAAAAAAATAATTTAAAAATAAAAAATAAAATATTAAAAATAAATAATTAGAAAATAATTTAATACAAAATAAAAATAACAAATAATTATAATAATAAAAAATAATTATAATATAATATAATAAATAATTAAAATAATAATAATTTTATTTATAGAAAATGAATATATTTATTCAATTCTTTTTTAATTTTTTTTTTCATACTCCTTTTTTTTAAAAACTTGATCTTCCTAATATTATGTTCAGTATCCTTCGTTGTAGAATTATGCACAGAAATGCAAGAATATCATTGAACCAGATCTGGGGATGTTTATTAATGCTAAATAACCGATCTCTCTTGTGCGAGCGTCCGTGGCTGAGTGCCAGAGACACACGGGCGATCACTGAAGTTCAGCAACGTCGGGCGTAGTTAGTACTTCGATGGGAGCCCGCTTGGGAACCCGGGCGAAGCGCAGCTACTTTCGGACTTACAGTGAATTTCGGGTGCCTAAGAAACACTTCTCTGCAGTCCACATTGAATTCTAAGAGTAAAAATGTGGAGTACTCCTAAAATAAATCACCGAAATTTGTTGCACCGTATTTTTGCAACATTCCCATTATGTTGCTAAAACACATTGTAGACACAGTGCCTATTACGTTCATGCTAGCTGACAAAATAGCACGCTGTGGCAACGTTACACGGTGGGCCAGATCGTGTCCGTAGCGGCGCTTAATTGATAACTCCCGCTAGATCAAGCATATCGTTCAAAACATGAAGATTCCTAGGGTAATTTGATTCCCTCTTTCCAAATTTTGTGTCAAAAAAACCGGCAAAAATGTCTAAATGTAGGTTTTGGACGTCGAAAGCTGAAGAAATTGCTCGATAAAAAAGAGGATCTTGTGCTCTTATAAAATGGGGGAAAAACACAATCATCGAACCGGAAAATGCAATCTTATCATCTAACCTTGTAATTCTATTGGAAGGAGAATATTTTCGGTTTTGCAGATCCGAAAAATATTGATTTTTAGCTGCAGGGCATGAGATCAAAGTTGCCCGAAAAATAAGCCTTAAAAAATGAATTTTTCAGAATATTGTAGACTGGGAAAGTGTCATTGCGGTTCGTTGCACGGTTCTCTCTGGTATTTTTAGAAAGCGCATATCCTAGAGATACCATATACCAAAGCACAAACGGTACAAACCGGTACAACCATATTTGTCGGATGCTTATTTGAGGCGACCTCTAATTTCCGTGAAAATCAGATGTAGAGGTTTTAAGGAACTACGTTACACAGTAAAGCGGCCAATGAAATATTTCAACACAAATTCATGTTTTAAGGGTTTTTAAGGTTTCTAATAGCATTTCTCGCTCTTTCGATACTTTAGGGTGGATGGAGGGGGAGGGGGAGGCCGACCAAAGTCAGACAGTCAAAAATTTTATATGGTTAACAATTTTCTTGAGCTTAGTAAATAATGATAATTTTTTTACATCTGTTCACGCATTCAGCCCAAATAGGACTGGTTTTAAACCAATTTGGCAATGAATAGGAAAATTCTACAGTCACATGGCACCTTAGTTTAGAGTGAGTTGACCGTCGCTGACACCAATATAACTGCGGAAAGGACGACGGACCGGTCTTATGGGAAAAGTGGGCCCGGTTAAATCGGCTGGCGTTTTGATATGTTGTAGGTCTTAACCTACTGATCAAAAGTGTCAATGGGCACTTCTCCCTATCTCGAAGTTTTACCCCCCATTTTGGGGGTCAAAGTTGCCAATTCGGCGTATATTTGGCAGTTTTGACACCCGGGTTTATTGGTCGCCTATGAGATTCTTTGATGGTTTCTTGAGTCTTTTGTATCCTCTGAATAGGCTAGAGACCATCCAAACTCAAAAACTGACAATTTCGCCTTATGAGTAAGGGGGGGGGGGGTGTTCACGCCACCGATTTCAGAGTCGGCGAGCCGCATTAAACCGATTCTTTCGCCATGTTTTGGAGAATTTTTTATGCAAATGATTGCGACTGCATCTTGAAAGGTCGACTAAGATGCAGC